>NW_023425405.1:925000-1152500 GCF_014108245.1 Pipistrellus kuhlii
AAGTTCAGAGGGTTATCCCAGGACCAGCTGCTGCTGCTCATTACTTCCCTGGTTGCAAGTTTCTTGGAATCCCTTAGAGGTTGGGGGTTACGTGCCAGTAGGGGAATGGCACAGACATGCTCTTTGGAGGGAGAGGGCTCACTGAGTCCCTTTACCTATGCACATTTATCTCTTTGTTGCAGGTGGAAATCTTAGAGGTCTCAGAGAAGTACCTTAATAGAATATTCAGCTTTCCAGGTATGCTCTCTCAGGCTTGTGGTCTTCACTGATTGGTCAGCCATTAGTCAATATAGCTGGTCCTGAGGCAGCCACAGCACCAGTTGTCTGTTTTTGCTGCTTTTTTGGGCATGGAGCTGAAATACAACTGAGGCCCAGATGTTATCTTCAGGGAGGGGAAGAGGGATCCAAATCTTGTGATGGAGGATAGGTTACCAGGGGGGTCAGGTTCTTTTTCCCCAGATGTTTTCCCCTTTGCTAGGCATCCAGAGCTCTTTGCCTTAGTGAATTTCTGTATCTGGCCCATTGTCCTTGCAGTGTGTGTGTGTGTGGGGGGGGGGGGGGGGGGGCGCGGGGAGGTTGGGGGGGGGTCTAAATCCTATCTCTTCCATTTACACTCTCTGAGATCTTTCTTAAAGTAGTTTCTTCTGTGAATCTCTCCTGGAAACCTCCAAAGTTGGGGGTGATTTGGAAATTCACTGGGTCTTCCCAGTTAGAAGATTCTGGTCGTTCACTGACAGCTAGCTGTATATCAGGCATCATGCTTGACTAAAACTTTATGTAGGTAATTTCTTTTCCATAAAATAATTAATGTCTAAAAATTCTGTTGTCCAAAATGCACTATTAATCAATTACCATTTAGAATGTAATTTTGTATTACTCTTTCAAACCCCTATAATTCCTTAGATAATTCCAGTTTGTTGGGTACATCAGCATTGCTCCTATTTTTTATAAGAATAGCTTTTTTGGCACTTATGAGAGATTTATTGTATCATTAAAACAAATCACCATATATGATTTTTGCAAAACAAAACAAAGCAAAACACAACACACCCTATAATTTTGTTTTGGTTTCTAAATTTTAATGTTGAGCCAGAATTTCGGAGTAAGTATTTAAGACGAAGTATTTTATTTTAAATTTTTATTGTTTTTTTTCTTGCTGCCTTTACAGTTCTTTTTTTGTCTTTATCCCTTGTAGTATAATTATGATGTGTCTTGATGTGGGCCTCTTTGGGTTCCTCTTGCTTGGTATTATCTGGGATTCCTGAATTTGGAAGTCTATTTCTTTCAATAGGTAGGGGAAGTTTTCTGTCATTATTTCTTCTAATAGATTTCTAATATCTTGCTTTTTCTCTTCTCCTTTTGGAAGCCCAATAATAAGAATATTGGTATATTTGAAATTGTCCCAGAGGCACCTTATATTATCTTCATTTTTTTTTTATTGTTTTTTCTTTTTACCCTTCTGATTGGATTTTTTCCCTTCCTCATATTTCAAATAGTTGATTTGATTCTCAGAATCCTCTATTCTACTGTGGAATCCCTGTAAATTATTCTTTAAAAAATTATATAATGATGTGTCTTAGTGTGGGCCTCTTTAGGTTCCTCTTCCTTGGGATTCTCTGGGATTCCTGAATTTGTAAGTCTATTTCTTTCAATAGGTAGGTAAGTTTTCTGTCATTATTTATATGGTAATTTGTTTTAAATCTCTCATAAGGACCATAAAAGTTATTCTTATGAAAAATACCCTGCTTCCCCGAAAATAAGACAGTGTCTTATATTAATTTTTGCTCCCAATGATGCGCTAGATCTTATTTTCAGGGGATGTCTTATTTTTCCATGAATAAGAATACAGTACACATTTATTGTAAAATGAAAATAAAGGAAATTTATTACCTATATATGGTATGGTAGTACGGTAGTTGTCAACACAAACCAGACAAACTGTGAATCTTACAGTATCAAGAATTTACTCATTTATTCAATGACAATCATGTCATCATCTTCTGGAACATTATCATAACAATCCAATTCCTGAATTTCCTGGTGAATTGCTTGTGACTCCATTTCTTTCAGAATCAATGGACCAAATTTCTCATATTTAGCCTAGGGGGGCCTTATTTTGGGGGGTATGCCTTATATTTCACTCAGAAGGAAACCTGTAAGTAGGTCTTATTTTCAGAGGATGTCTTATTTTGGGGGAAGCATGGTAAGAGCAAAGAAGAGGGAGAGACAACTAGCAACATCAATGATGGGAGAGAGTCATTGATCAACTACCTCCTGCATGCCCCGTACTGATGTTGGAGCCTGCAATCCAGGCACATGCCCTTGACTGGAATTGAACCCAGGACCCTTCAGTCCACAGGCCAACATTCTATCTACTGAGCCAAACCAGTTAGGGTCCTATAAAATATACTGTAATTCAATTAGTATATACTTAATTTCTGACTGTCTCATGTCTTTGAGATTCTCACTAAGATCTTTGAAAGTCTCACTAAGTCCCTTGAAGTTCTCATTAAGATCCTTGAGCAACCTTATAATCATGGCTTTGCACTCTGTATTTAGTTATTTTGCTTGGTTTTATTTAATTAAGTTATTTTTCTGGAGAGTTCTTTCATTTGTGACATATTTCTTTGTTACCACTTTTGGCTGCTTCCCTGTATTTGTTTCTATATATTAAGTAAAGCTGCTATGTTCCTTGGAATTAGTAACGTGGCCTTGTGTAGTAGGTGTTTTGTAGAGCCCAGTGGCTTAGCTTCCACAGTCAGCTGAGCTGGGTACTCTAGGAGTGTTCCTGTGTGGGCTGTATCCACAGTCTTTTTGTAGCTGGGCCTTAATTGCTGTTGGCCTCACTATGAGAAATTACCTACAGGCCAGTTGGCTGTGAAGACCGGTTCAACTTAAGTGGAAGAATTGCTGTGCAGGAGATACCCCTATGAAGAAGGACTTGCTTCAGTAGAGTTTTGTTGCTCACTGAGTCTGCCCTTTATGTGTTGCTTGTGGATGTGTAGAGTTGTAATTTGGTATGGTCTGAAGTTGTCTGCTTGTTGGACTGGCTTTGGGGTCTCCCTAGAAGGTGCAAAGTCAGTCACTGCCTAGGGCCACCCAGCAAGAGCTATAGAGGGATCTTCAGATGGATGTACTTGTATTGGGCTTAGATATAGCCCAGAAAGGCCAAGCTGTGAGCAAGGCAGGCTTGTACTAGTGCTGGGTCTTTGGCCTCTTATTGATAGGAATGGGGCATGCCAACACCAGCAGCTGTTTGTTTGAAAGATTTTAGCAAAGTTCGAAGCCTGAGCCAGGACAGGCCATTCATATGGAAAAACCACTGCAAACAACTTGGGTGGGGCTGCAAATTGAATGTGGTGGGATCTCAGGGAATCACCAGTGTGGAATGAATAGTTGGAAATTCTATTGATGGAAACTCAGATATGGCTGTGTGCAACAGGAGAGATCCCGGCACAGGAATAATGATTCCTGTGAACACCTCCACTGTGTGAAAGCCACCCCTGAGGTTCTGCCCCAATGCCAGGAAATCTAGTTCCTCTCCATATGTCCTTAAATCTCCCAAAGCCACTACTCATCAGTGGAGCACAGCGGAGCAAATAAGTTCAATCACCCACTATTTAAGAGGAACTGCCTGGGTCTCCAGCAGCCTCCATGTCACTGAGCTAAAATCCCTGCTGTTTTTTTGTTTGTTTGTTTGTTTTTGTTTCTTTGTGGTGTGGTGCTGCTCTTTTTTCCACATCCCACAAGGAAAGGGAGAAGGGCAGGTTCTTGAGTGGAGGAGCTGGGGATTAAGAAATGAAAGAAAGAGACAAGAGGCAGAAATCAAAAGCTGGGTGCTGGGTGGAGGCTGTCACTCTGATGGAGGTACAGTCACACTCACAGGCAACATAGCACATTTATTTATTTTCCAAAATACAAATGGGTTTCACCAGGAAAACATAGGATCAAAGGAACTTGGGTGGGCCCATGATCTATTCATTCCCTCTTTCCTGGTGCTAGACTGGATTTACATCTCAAAGCCCTCTCCTGAAACCTGGACAAAGGTAAATCAGGACTGATAACACGCCCTGCCTTCTTGGGGGTTATAACCAGTGACAGGACTTTGCCAGTGCTTCTCAGCTGATAAGAATTAAAAGAATGTCCATGTGCTTTCCCAGAGGGCCCTCTACAGTTTTTACTGCCCAAAGTTTTGGGTGCTTCTCTTCTCAGATCTGGATCCCTAGGCTGAGAGACTGGTATGGGGCTTCTCACAGAAGGCCTCCACAGTGGAGATATATATATATATAGTCCAACACATGGGTGCTGGACCAGCCCATTCTACATCTCTGTCCCTCCTTCCAATCTCAGTGTACTTTCTTCTTTACTTTTCTAGTTGTAGGAATTCCATTCAGCCAGATTTCAGGTGGTTCTGAATGATGGTTCTGTATTTTAGTTGTAATTTTTATGTAGTTGTGGGAGGCAGTGAATACAGGGGTTTACCTATGCTACCATCTTGGTTCTCAAAACCAAGTGTTTTATTTAACAATCTTTAAAAAAATATTTATCAATATTATTATTATTATTATTATTATTTAGAGAGATAGGAAGGGAGAGGGAGAGATTGAAATCTCAATTGGCTGATACATGAACACCATCTATTGAGAAATAAGCCTGCAACCTGGACATGTTCCCTGACCAGGAATTGAATTCTTGGTGCATTGGTCAATGTTCAAAGACTGAGCCACATTGACCAGGCTTTGACTATCTTAATAAAGTTTGTCTAATACATTTTTTTTTTTACAGAAGTAAGTTGACTTGGTTGTCCTGTATGAGATATATCTTTGAAAGGCTTATTTAGAACTTGGAAATCATAGTAGTGAAAATAATTCCCTGGAATTGATTAATATAAACAATTAAGAGTTTAACATAACTGTCTTTGTTTGATTTATACAATTGTTCTGCTTCTATCTGCTCACCATTTTTTGTCACATGGTTAGAAGTATCTTTGTAATAAAGTTAGGTTGTTAAGAAAGACACAGATGGATCAGACTTTCTCTATTTTCGTATGGTTTGTAATTAAATGTGAGAAATCAGATCTGTGGAAAAATGCATTATATGGTACATTAAGTGAACAGTTTTCAATAGGGAGTTGTAGAGGAAAAGCTCTGTGAGTTGATGATTTATGGTTAAGAATATAAGCCAGGGCTTCATGGAGGTGATGGTAATTGAACTGAGGGTTGAAAGGTATGGTAAAATTTGAACAAGTAGAATTTGAGAGGAGCAAGGCATTCTAGGTGGAACCATTTCACTTTCAAGGATAATAAAGGTGAACATGGTATTTTCAGGTTGATTCTAGAATGTAGAAAAGATTACAGGAACAAAGTAAAGGAGAGGCAGATTTGATAGTAAGATGAAGGGCAACAGGTTTAATAATTTTTGGTGTAGACCATTCTATTAAACACTAATTGGTGCACTTGTCATAAACACACCAGAGAAATATTCGCATGATTTTAAGTAAAATGTATTGAATTTAGGTATTAAAGTGTTGCACCTCTCCCTATGCCAGTTCAATAGATTATAAAAATATTATATATTTTTTGGGGTCTGTATGTTCTGAAAAGATGAATAAGGGGAGAGATGTTCAAAGATATTTGGTCCATGTGGTAAATATTAATTTAAATTGTAATTTGAAAAGTGGGGAAAGTGTCATTGTAAAGGAAGAAGGAAATGTTGCTTTAATATTTTTTATATAGACATCTGGAAGTTTTTGCTATGTATTTAAGAAAAAATGAGTATTTTTGAATGAAGAGATTGTTTGAGATAAAATTTTCAAACTATATCAGTCATTATTAATTTGAAGAAAGATTAGAATGAGAATATTCAAGTGGGGATATTTTAAGAGGTAGTAGAGGATTAGGAGCTGAGCAAAAGAGTTAATGAAAAATTGCATTTACAGGCTGTTTAGGTAATACAATTAAATAGCAAGAATTTCTCAATGGACAATATACTAAAATATATTTTTTTTATTGGTTGTCCAGAAAACAGTTCAGATTTTCTTTATGAACCATGTTATACATGTTTTCAGGTCATCATTTCAATTTAACCATGAAGTTAAAAAAGGTCATCAATGTCCCTTATAGAGTTTAATATTTACTATTTTTTAAATGTAAATTATTTTTAAATTGGGCCTCTCTCTTTCTCTCTCTCTCTTCCGCTCTCCTTCTCTTTCTCTCCTTTTCTCACACATGCACACATACACAATGATTTTTCCAAACTCTCTTGAAAATTCAATTTGACAAGACTAAGCTTGCATTTATACACAGCAAATGCCATAACCAGTGGTTGGCAAACTCATTAGTCAACAGAGCCAAGTATCAACAGTACAACGATTGCAATTTCTTTTTAGAGCCAACATTTTTAAACTTAAACTTCTTCTAACACCACTTCTTCAAAATAGACTCTCCCAGGCCTTGGTATTTTGTGGGAGAGTCACACTCAAAGGGCCAAAGAGCCTCATGTGGCTCATGAGCCACAGTTTGCTGACCACTGCATAATATAATGGGGGTAAAAACTACCTCTTTAGATTTTCCAAAGTTCCCTAAAACTTTGTTTTATTCTGTACCTAGTTGCTTTCCACATTTGTTTGGCTATTTTGTTTTGTGATCCTTATGATATTTTTATGTTTATCATATTATTATTTCTATTAATATTTGCTTTGAAACCTAACCACTAGATGCAACAATTGTATAAGTGAAACATACTTGGATTTAAAGGCTGTATGAGGAACAGATCTATTATTCTAGTGGATTGGGAATTCCTTCTTGTCTTCTGTTACCTTTGAGTCCTCTGCAGAACTTTATTTTCTGTTTACCTGATACCTTGCTTCCTTGGTCTTGGAAGAATACTGTCAGATTTATATTTCAGAAAACAAACAAAAAATGTCTGCCAGGGAAAGATGTCTGGAAATGTAGGAACCTTCTTAAAGGGCGAATGCACAAAATTTGAGCACAGCCACTCACTTTGTGCTCTGACAGGGAGGACAGAGAAGACTGCAACTGTGCGAACAGAAGCCAGGGTTGGGGGCTGTAGGTTTAGAGCTCATAAGGCAGACTACCCTGGATTCCTGTGCTGAGTCATGTCTTCACACCATGGAAGACATCTTTCTCAGTCAGACATTTGCCATCCATGTGGTTTTGCATGTGGGAAAGACACTGACCTATATAGCCCCACTGTGTGGAGTTTCTGAGGCCCATTAAGAGACTGAGAATAACAATTATCCTCCAGGCAGCAGCAATTCCCCCACCCTTTTGAAAAAACTCTAGATACACTTATGAACAATTATCTGGGGACTACTGAAGACTGAATTCAGATGGCAGACAAAAGCTGTCTTTAAAGGCTTCCAGTCTTTATCTGATCTAATTAGACAGAAACAGTGGCTGACACTGTCCTGCACTAGATGAGAGGCATAGGAGATCTATCTAATACACACTCATAAACCCTAATAGGTAGCCAAAAGGAGGAGATAAAACAAAACAACAATAATAAAATACAAAAAAACAAACAAACAAAAAACAAATGAAAAAACAAGAGAATTTACCAGAAGAAGAAAGAAATGAAACTGAGATAAGAAATTTATTTGATATAGAGTTCAGAATAATTATAATACAGTTACTCAACAACATGAGGAAAGATATAGTAACTATAAAAATGGAATTAAGAATGACATAGCACAAGTAAAGAAAACATTGAAGAAATATACAGCAGATTAGGGGAAGTTGAGTAACAGATCAGTGAATTAGAAAACAGCGTAGAAAAAAAAAATCACTCAGAGAGTTAAAAAGGAAAAACAATTAAAAAATAGAAAGATAGCTTAAGAGAACAGTGGAACCACATGAAATATATAAATATTCACATTGTAGGCAAAAAAGGGAGAAATGGATAGAGAACATGTTTGAAGAAATAATAGCAGAAAACTTCCCTCACCTGGTGAAGGAAAAAGTCTCACAAGTTCAAGAGACACACAGAGTCTCAAGGAAGAAGAACAGAAACAGGCCACCAGACACATCATAAGTAAAATTCCAAAAATTAAAGACAGATTCTTAAAGGCAGCAAGAGAAAAGCAAATTGTTACCTACAAAGGAGTTCCCATAAGGTTGTCAGGTGATTTCTCATCAGAAACTCTACAGGCCAGAAATGAATGGCTTGAAGCATTCAAAATAATGGAAAGCAAGGATCTGAAACCAAGCTTACTATATCCATCAAGGTTATTATTCAAAATAGATGGTGAAATAAAGAGCTAACCAGATTTAAAAAAAAAAAAAAACTCTAAAGGAATTCATCACCATAAGCAGTATTAAAATGCTAAAGGGACTGCTATAATGAGAAGAAGAAATTGAGAAATTTAGACATATATAATTAAAATGGTAATAAGTACAGTAAGTATGTATTAATAATTACTTTATATGTAAATGGACTAAATGCTCAAATCAAAAGACTTAGGGTAGCTAAATAGATAAGAAACATTAACCATATATAGCCTATCTATAAGAGACCCACTGCAGAACAAAGGACTCACACAGACTGAAAGTGAAGGGATAGAAAATAATTCCCATACAAATTGAAAAGAAAAAAAAAAGCTAGGGTAATAATACTCATATCTGACAAAATAGATTTCAAAATGAAGACCATTACAAGAGACAGTAAAGGTCACTATAAACTACTAAAGGGATCAATCCGACAAGAAGATATAACCATGGTAAACGTATATGCCCCCAATATAGGAGCACCTAAATATATTAAAACAAACAAAAAACTTCTAGAGGACTTTATGGGACAAATTGACAACAATACAGTCATAGTAGGAAACTTGAATACCCTGCTGACTTCACTGGATAGATCTTCCAGACAAAACATTAACAAGGGAACAGTGAATCTAAAGGACATACTGGATCAGATTGATTTAATTGACATTTATAGAACATTTCACTCCAATGCTTCAGAATATATATTCTTCTCAAGTGCACATCAGTCATTCACAAAGATAGACCACATGTTAGGACACAAAAAAGTAACTACAAATTCAAGAAGATCGAAATAAGATCAGGCATCTTCTCAGATCACAGTAGAATGAAATTAGAAATCATCTACAGTAAAATCACCCAAAAACTTTCAAACACTTGGAGGCTAAATGGTATTATATTAAACATTGAATGGGTTAACCAGGATATCAAGAAAGAAATGAAAACTTTCTGGAAACAACTGAAAATGAACACACAACAACCCCAAATCTCTGGGACACAGCAAAAGTAGTCCTGAGAGGGAAGAACTCACAAAACTATTAAATAGTGAATAATGAACTATTTAACACCACAATCTAAAGAAGTAGAAAGGGAACAATAAGAAAAAATAAGTAGAAGGAAGAGAATAAAGATTACAGAAGAAATAAATGACATAGAGAAAACAAACAAACAAACAAACAAAAAACCCCAAAACAAACAAACAACAAAAATCAATGAAACTAAGAGTTGGTTCTTTGAAAGGATAAATAAAATTGATGAACCATTAGCCAGATTAATCAATAAACAAACAGAGAAGACACAAATAAATAAAATCAGAAATGAAAGCAGTGCAGTAACTACTGATACCATAGAAATACAAAGGATTGTAAGAAAATATCATGAATAACTATATGCTAACTAGCTGGACAATGTGTATGAAATGGACACGTTTCTAAAAATTACTGTCTCCCAAAAGTGAATCAGGAAGAATAAGAAATAGGCCAATAACAACTTATGAAATAGAGGCAGTAATAAGGAAACTCCCAGCAAACGAAAGTCTGGTTCTAGATGTCTTCACAGGGGAGTTTTACTAAACATTCAAAGAAGAACTAACACCTATCCTTCTCAAACTATTCCAAAAAATCCAAGAGGAAAGAACATGTCCAAGCTCTTTTTATGAGACCAGCATTATCCTAATTCCAAAATCAGATAAAGACATTACAAAGAGAGAGAATTACAGGCTAATATTTTTGATTCTTAACAAAATATTAGTAAATTGGATCCAGCATATATTGAAAAGATTATATACTATGACCTTATGGGATTTATTCCAGGGATGCAAGGTTGGTATTTGCAAATCAATAAACTTGTTACATTACCTAAACAAATTGAAAGGCAAAACTCACATGATCGTATCAATAGGTGCAAAAAAAAATTCAACAAAATTCAACACCCATTGTTGATAAAAACTCTCAGCAAAGAAGAACTGAGGGAGTATATCACAACATGATAAAGAAAATATATGACAAATTGACAGTGAACATCACACTTAACGGGCAAAAACTAAAACCATTTCTCCTAAGAACAGGAAAAAGACAAGGATGCCATTTTTCACCACTCTTATTAAACATAGCACTGGAAGTGCTATCTATAGCAATCAGACGCAAAGAAGAAATAAAAGGCATGATGTTGTACATAGAAAACCCTAAGAACTACACTAAAAGACCACTAAGATTAATAAATGAATTTGGCAAGGTAGCAGGATACCAAATCAACACCAAAAAAATCTATGGCATTTCCATACACCAATAATTAATTATCAGAAAGGGAAACAAAACAAACAGTCATTTGCAATTGCAACAAAAAAATTAAGATACTTAGGAATAAACTTAGCCAAGGAGGTAAAAGATTTGTACTAAAAAAAACTAAAGTTGTTGAAAAAAGAAATATAGAAATATATAAACAAGTGTAAAAATATATTGTATTCATGGATTGGTAGAATTAACATAATTAAAATGTCCATACTACCCAAGGAAATCTACGATTCAATACAATCCTTATTGAAATACCAATAGCATATTTCACAGATCTAGAAATAATACTCAAAAATGTATATGAAACCAAAAAAGACCCAGAATAGCTGTAGCAATCTTGAGAAAGAAGAACAAAGTTGGAGGAATCACAATACCAGATATCAAGTTATATGGTACTACAAAGGCACTGTAATCAAAATAGTGTGGTACTGGCACAAGAACAAGAATATAGATAAATGGAATAGAATAGAGACCTCAGAAATCACAGCAAACCATTACACTAAAATAATATTTGACAAAGGAGGCAAGAGCATACAATGGAGTCAGTCAGTCTCTTCAATAAATGTTGTTGGGAGAATTGGATAGATGTATGCAAGCAAATGAAACTAGACTACCAACTTACACCATACATAAGAATAAACTCAAAATGGAAAAAAAAATACTTAATTGCAAGTTAGGAAACCATAAAAATGGTTAGAAGAAACCATATGCAGCAAAATCTCAAACATCTCTCATAGCAATATGTTTGTGGATACATCTCATAGGGCAAATGAAACTAAGGAGAAAATAAACAAATGGCACCACTGCAAAAGAAACCATGGACAAAACATAGAGGAGCCCACTGTATGGGAGATCATATTTGGCAATGATTCATCTGATAAAGGGTTAATATCCAAAATATATAAAGAACTTGTATAACATACAAAAGGAAGACAAACTATCCAATTAAAAAATGAACAAAAGTCCTAAATAGACACTTCTTAAAGTAGACATACAGAAGGCCAAGATACATAGAAAAAAACTCAAAGTCCCTGATCATCAGAGAGATGCAAATTAAAATGACAATGAGGTATCACCTCACACTTTTCAGAATGGTTATTGTCCACAAATCAACAAATGACAAATGCTGGTGAGGATGTGGAGAAAAGGGAACCCTACTATATACATTGTTGGTAGGAATGTAGACTAGTGGAGCTGTTATAGAAAACACTAGGGAGTTTTCTCAAAACATTAAATATGTAACTGCCATTTGACAAGTGATCCCACTTCTAGGAATAAATTCTAAGAAACCCGAAGCACCAATCAGAAAGAATGTATGCACCCCTATGTTCATAGCAGCTCAATTTACAATAGTTAAGATCTGGAAACAGCCCAAGTGCCCATCAGTAGATGAGTAGATAAAAAAGCTGTGGTGCATTTTATGCCATGGAATACTATGCAGCCATAAAAAAAAGAAATTATTACCCTTTGAGACAGCATAGAGGGACCTGGAGATTATCATGGCAAGTGAAATAAGCTAGTCAGAGAAAGAAGCATCAGATGATTTCACTCATGTGTGGAATCTAATTAACAAAATAAGCTGATGAATGGAGTGGATCCAGAGACATGGAAGCATGGAACAGTGTGGAATCTTGGAGGGAAGATGGAGTAGGATTTCAGACGTAAGCTCATGGTCCTGATTTAACTGTGAACTTTAAAAAAAATTTTTATTTTTATTTTTAGAGAGAGAAAGGGAGAGGGAGAGAGAGAGAAATATCAATGATGAGAGAGAAACATAGATCAGCTGCCTCCTGACATCCCTTGCTGGCAATCTTGCCTGCCATCTGGGCATGTGTACTGGGGAATCAAACCAGTGACCTCTTGGTGCATGGGTCAACACTCAACCACTGAGCCACTCAGGTGAAGCTATTGATTCCCTTTAGTTCAACTCAAAAGATGTCCTTTGCCCTACTTATCTCCAGCAGGAGTTGAAGTCATTTTCTATTTCACTAGGTTCACTCTACTAGGTTATACACACACACACACACACACACACACACACACACACACACACATATTAGAAGCCCAGTGCATGAAAATTCATGCACTGGTTGGGGGTCCCTCAGCCCAGCATGCCCCCTCTCCCAGTCTGGGAGCCCTCCGGGGTGAGAGGTTACCCAGTGATTAGGGGAAAGCAGTGCTCCATTACACTTCTGCTGCTGCCACTGACAGTAGCACAAGCCTTGGCTGACCCTGGTTACCTGAGCCTTGGGTGTCCCTGGGTGGCTGGGCTGCCATCATTTGAGGCTTGCCTGCACCTGGGGCCAGCCCTGGGCAGCTGGGCAGCTGCCATTTAAGGTTTGTCTGTTCCTCAGGTTGGCCCTGGACAGCTGGGGAGCTGAGGGGACTGGGAGCTGCCATTGTGGCTATGAATGCTGCCATCTTTGTGGGCAGAGTGTCAATTAGCATATTCTCTCCTTATTGGCTGTGGGCACTTCCATCTTTGTGAAGGTGTGAGGGTCAATCCCCTCCTGTGTGTGTGTGTGTGTGTGTGTGTGTACACACATTGTAAAAAATTTATTTTTTATTTTGAAAGGCCATTCCATAAATTAATTTGGGGCCTTTATCAAGGACTCAAAGTAAATAATATGAAAGGTAATGATGGGGAATACTGTAGTGGGGCCTCTTGCTTATCAGTTAGAAAGTGCAAATAAAATGAAATACACAAAAACAGCATGCAAAATTTTAAAAAATATATATTTTATTGATTTTTTTACAGAGATGAAAGGAGAGGGATAGAGAGAAACATCAATTGATCAGCTACTTCCTGCACACTCCCCATTGGGGATATGCCCACACCAAGGTACACGCCCTTGACCGGAATCAAACCAGAGATCCGTTAGTCCATAGGCCAAAGCTCTATCCACTGAGCCAAAATTTTGTGTAAAAATAAAGTAGGATGTCTTGTTAATATATTTTTATGGAGATGTTAAGATGGTTCTAACTCAGAGAACACCTTGCCTAGCTGGGAGGGTGACTCAGGCTGGCTCACCCCATCTCTTGTATCTGCCAGTTTAGGTGCCTTGCTGGCATCCTGTGGGTTCTCAGGGTTCCAGGAGCTCCGTTCTATCACCTGCCTTCCTCAGGCGTCACCTGGAATCTTGCTGTATGGATGTTCCCCATAACTCACCCCTCCCTGAGGGAGTTTGGGGCTTGGTTTACCTTGTCAAGGGTCTGATGAGGTGCTCCAGGCCCTGGGAGTAATGAGGGGTGTTGTCCAGAAGGCAGCATCTTTTAAGCTTTTTCGTGAACAGTAGCCCCATTAGGCATCACACCTTCTGTGTGGTCACATGTTTGGAAAAACAATGTCCACCTGGCCGGCATTGCTTAGTGGTAGAGTGTTAACCTATGAGCGAGGAGGCCATAGTTCCATTCCCAGTCAGGGCACATGCCTGGGTTGTGGGCTCGAGCCCAGTAGGGGATGTGCAGGAGGCAGCCGATCAGTGATTCTCTCTCGTCATTGATAGTTCTCTCTCTCCCCCTCACCCTGCCTCTCTGGAGTCAATAGAAATATATTAAAAATAAAAGGAATAAAATCTTGTTTACTCTAACCCCACCAAAATACTATTGTCATGTAACAGCATCAGAGAAAATGATAAAAAAGAAAACAATTTGTTGATGAAAAGAAATAATAAATTAATGATACTTTGGATGAATGTGTAAAATTTTTATCCAAACTAGGACACTTTTGAGAAGGACAGGGATAGCTATCAATAATTAAGTATGCCCAAGCTGGTTTGGCTCAGGTGATAGCGCATTAGCCTGTAGACCGAAGAGTCTCGCGTTCAATTCTGGTCAAAGGCACATGCCTGGGTTATGGGCTCAGTCAATGCAGGAGGTAGCTGATCAATGATTCTCTCATCATTGATATCTCCATCCATCTCTGAAATATATATATATATATATATATATATATATATATATATATATATATATATATTTAAAATAAATATTACCATTAAAAAATAAGTATGAATCACTGCTATTTCATGCAATCCAGGAGGAATGCTCAGCCTGATTGTAGTTCACATTTATTGAGAGCTACCTATTGGTCAGACACTGAGATGAATTCTTTACCAGTTTATCTTACCTGATGACTAGGAGATAGGGTTGCCCCAGCTGGTGCCCTCAGGCTAGCTTCCCTGCATCCCTGCCTGGCACCCTGCTGTGTCCTGGTGCCACCCCCTCACCTGCTCCACCATTCTACCTGCAGGGTGATAGGTCAGAGCCAGCCCTATCCCCCTCAGTGCCTGGGAGCTGGGCAGCAGCCCCATCCCCCACCGCCACTGTTGGTTGCCATTTATGGGGCGATTGGCGGGGCAATTGGGCCCCCACTAGCACCCACCTTAACCTGGCACCACCCTCTCACCTGCTCCACCATCCCACTGTGATCCCACTCTTGTTGGGAGCCCATTGGGGCCTACAGTGCTTCCATTGCTGCCTGCAGCCAGCACAGCATTGCTCACCCTTGCCATGTTCTTCACTGCCCCCTGGTGGTCAACACACATCATAGCAAGTGGTCGAAACCCCTGTCAAACTCCTGGTTGAGGGGACAATTTGCATATTAGGCTTTTATTATATATGATTCACTGACAAAAAATGTAACTTTGATGACTTTACTGAACTTAACTGTTTATTAAAAACAAAACAAAACCAAAAAACTGTTACTCACTACATACCAATTTCTGTCTGAAGGAACGAGGAAATGAAGGTGATTAATACATAGTTTTCATTGTTAATAATATACTAGTATAGTTTACAGAATCCAGTGACAAAATTTCAATGCAATTTGGTAAAGTATCATGATGATGATGTAATTTTTAAGACCCCAAGTAGTATTTTAGTACAGTATGTAATGTATTTTTTAGGCTTAGGATTATAGTATAAATTGGACTTTGCAAGGTAGAGTTTGCTTTTCATGAAAAGTTTTATCAATGGAAAAGATAAGGTAACACTAATTTTATGTATAAGTTGTTTTTTCTCTGTCCTGGAAAGTATAGTCGACATGATGTGTGTGTATGTGTGTATATGTGAATGCATGCATGTGTATAAAAAGAAGGGGGAAGAGAGGGAGAGAGGTCAGTTCTTTATCACAAAGAATGCATTTCCATATCTATAATGTAATTTAAGCTACATTCAACCTATATTCTGTGAAGGTCTAGCGTATTTCTCTGACACATCTGGTAGATATATATATGGCATTAATTAGCATAGAGGTATTGCTATAAATGACATGTCAATTCAGGACAACAAAAAGGTATTTGTTACTGATGTCAATCATTCATTCTTTGTCAGTTCAAAAGACTTCCCTAAAGGAATATGCATTGATCTTCACTGATCCAAAGTACAGTAAAACCATTTCTGTGTTCTACAAACAAAAGAACACAGAAATGGTTTTACCTATGTTTGAAAAGCCATATAAAGATATTCCTATAGAAAGTATATATATTTTTATAAGTTTTAATGTTAAGATTGTTAAATTGGGTCAAGATTTGTTGAATCTTTCAAAAAGAAAATATAACAGTTGCATGTAATCTGAAGATCTAGTCTTGAATGAATTTTCTCCCTCAATAGTTTTAATTTTTGGGAGTCATATTTGTGTTTTTGTTTCACCTTCAGATAATTTTGATATATATCAGGTAAACAATTACAAGTAGAGCTTGCAATGCTTCAAAACTGAAGAGGATCACACAAGTATCAATTTGTGTTCAGATTCATGACAGAAAGAGATGCTTTTGTGCCCACATATATATTTTTCTTGTATTTAGTTATTCTGATAGATATTGATTGACTTAATTTGTTTACTATTTTCCCACTACACTTAAAAATAATCATAAGTGTAATAGTTTTAACTTTAAGCATAAACTGGCTTTAAAGTGCTAGCAGACATATTTCCACAAAACATCTATATTTTATTTCCCATTTTTCTCCAGATGGTCCCCTACGTTCTAATTTATTATTTAATGGGAGGCAATTAATGACTTTAAGGTAAGAAAAGAGGGTATGACACACATTTAAGGTATTTATCTTATTTCATTTTAATGAGGCAGAAAATATCCATTATTAGAACACTACATTTATAAAATATAATTAATTATCTTAAAATTATGAATTTACATACCACAAAAGGTCAGGCAATTATGCATCATATTTCTGTGTACTCGGATGGGTAGAATAGGTTGGATTTTCACATCTTATTGATGTTAAAGAATTGGCATGAAACTAGATTTCAAATGTACTCATGTCATGCATTCTAATTTGACCAACATGCCTTGTTTGAATAGCAGTTCCCCAGCCTTTGTTCCATCGTTGAAATCCTTACTTCAGATTTTTTGCCCTGCCTTATATACCCTTTGACATCTATTTCTGGTCTGTCTCAAGCTCTCAAAATCATCTCTTTTTTTTAATATTCCATTAACAATTTAAAAATGGATTTTTCTTCATACTTTCCTAATCATCCATAATTATTTAGCCTTCAGACATTAAAATGAATGAGTAAAAATATTTGATATCTAATCATCTCTTCTAGTCCATTCAAATTCATGGATTTGTAAAATTATGTTAAAGTCTTTAAAAAATACATTTGAGTAGGCTTTTGTAGTCATTTGGATTTTGATAATTAATTTTCTCATGTTGTACTGCTTAGCTGTAAAAAGGAAAAAGAAGATAGATATGGGTTTCTTTTAGTGGTGTTAATTTAAAGTACTTGATTTATTTATTAATAATATTCAACAATGGCAATTCCTATTGTCTCTGTTCACCTTGGATTCAACAGAAAATAATGAGATGCCTCCACCCCCACACATTAAAAAAAGTTTAATGCATTTTGTAATAATTGATTAAAAGTATAATTTCCCTCTAGATCAAACAAATAATAGAAGTCTGTTCAAGCTTTGTCCTGACCTATTCTGGAAGTAGAAGAATACCCTGGAGAAAGGAGCATTGTCAGTACAAAGAATAAGACTCCTCAATCCTGGGAGAGAGAATTAAACTCTAACCCTCCAAATGTAAGTCATCTGTACTCTATATTTTTCATCCCTCAGTTTTTGTAGCTATTCAGATATTGGTAGAAACATATATGATGACATTGTTATTTGGATTTTTTTCTGGATGACAAAATATACAGTATTTTGATTGGTAACCTTTATATATCCTTTTGTGTTGTTAATATTTAATAACTAATATGATAAGGTGATGGTTTATATTAATAAGGTTTAATGCAAAATGGGCTAATTTTAATTTTACTTTCTGGCACAGAAATGTTAAGAATGTTGAGATTATTCTGATGAAAAGGAGGTGACTTCCTTTGATTTAGTATCTGCAATTGTGCCATCATAATCCCTTTTTGCTCTAAACATTGGTTCCTTTTTTTCTTTCATATTTCTTCATATCTGAGAATAAAATTGTCCTAACATATCTATTTAAATACACCTTCCAGTGAGAGAGTCATTAAGTCCTTTTCCAATTTTGCATGGTGAAAATGAATTGGACTGAATTCATATTCATAGCCTATTATAAAAATATGAAAATTTTGTTAACTCAGTGTATTGGAAAGACTGATTTCCTGTCCTGTTAGGAAGAACTTAAAAGATGTGTGCTAATTATTATATAGAAACACAGAATTCAGTTGCTGTTTAAAAATTAGGAGGAAATGGAGGCAGAGAAAGTGGAAGTTACACTGACACTCTCCCAGGACCAAACTGGAAATACAACTATAATACAGAAAATTTATCCTGAAAAATCACATGAAGACTAGCTAAAGAGAACCCTGATAACCAAGGATAGAAAGTGGAGAGGCAAAGAGACTGCTAGGAAGTGCAAAAGGTCTGTCTGGGATCCCACAGACAGCAGCTGAAGGTCCTGAGGGATAACTCAGCTCTAGAAGCTTCCCTCTGAGAACCATGTTTTCTAAACCCCAAGCTGGGCTCCCTGGCCCAGCGCTCCAGAACTGAGAAAGGTGACCACATAACATCTGGCTGTGAAAAGCAGCAGGGTTGCTGTCTGCCAGGGAGAGATGGCTGGAATTGTAGGCACCATCTTAAAAGGCCAACACAAAAAATTTTGAGGATGTTCCATCAGAAGGAGGACAGAATGGACTGAAACTGTGTTGCCGAAGCCAGGTTTGGTGCTCTGGGGCTGGAGCTTGGAGGGCAGCCACCCCAGTCTCCTATGCTGAGTCATTCCCTCATACTGCAGAAGACATCTTTCTCTGGTGAACCTTTACCATCCAGATAGTTTTGCCTGGGGAAACGCAGTTGACTTATTCTGTTGGAAGACCTCTCCCCTCACCCTGTGGTTGATAATCTGAGGATAATCAAATATGAATGTCAATAAAACTGCAGGTGGAAGTGGATATCTGGAGGCTTTGAGTCTTTGCCTGATCTAATCTGGGGCCTGGGGCTAGGAAAAACAGATTCTGGTATACATCTTGGACCTTGCCAAAAACACACAGCCCCAGCAGAGAGAGCCATAAGATGTGGATTGCTGATAGCTCCAAACAGAGTACTCAGGGCCAGTTGCAAACAGAATCTGGCATTGTCCTGCAGTAGGACAATGTAACTGCACTAGGACTGGGAATTGTAACACATCTATCCAATCTGCATACACAAACCCAAACAGGCAGCCAAAATGGAGAAAAAACAAAACAAAACAAAAAACAAGCCCCAAATAAAAGAACAAGAGAATTCTCCAGGAGAAGAGCTAAATGAAATAGAGGTCATAATTTATCAGACATAGAGTTCAGGATACTTATGGCAAAGATGTTCAACAACATGAGAAAATATATAGTAACTGTAAAGAATGACATAGCACTAATAAAGAATACAGTGGAAGGAATATACAGCAGATTAGTGGAAGATGAGGATCAGATCAGCAAGAAGATAGGATAGAAAAAAATCACTCAATCACTCAATCACAGAATGAAAAAACAAAAAACAAAAACCTACAAAAAGCAGGAGGTAGCCTATGAGAGTTGTGAGACAAAAGCAAATGTAACATTTTTTTTCCATGCGAGTACCAGAAGGTAAAGAAAGTGATCAAGGTATAGTGAACGTCTTTGAAGAAATAATAGCAGAAAACTTCTCTAACCTGGTAAAGGAAAAAGTCACACAATTTCAGGAGGCACAGAGAATCCCAAGCAAGAAGAACCCAAATAAGCCGATGCTTAGACACATCATAATTAAAGTTCCAAATATTAAAGACAAAGAGAAAATCTTAAAGGCAGCAAGAGAAAGGAAACAGTTATCTACCATGGAACTCCCATAAAGCTATCAGCTGATTTCTCATAGAAATTCTACAGGCCAGAAGTGAATGGCATGAAGTATTCAAGGTGAATAAAAAGCAAGGATCTGAAACCAAGATTACTATAGCAAGAGTACCAGGAAGGTTATCCTTCAAAATAGATGGTAAAATAAAGTACTGCCCAGACAAAAAAAGGATAAAGGAGTTTATCACCACCAAGCCAGCACTGCAAGAAATGCTAAAAAGACTGCTGTAATGAGAAGAATTAGAGAGAGGGAGAAAGAAACATAGGCATGCAGAATTAAAATGGCAATAAATAAGTACCTGATAATCTTAAATGTAAATGAATTTAAAGCTCTAATCCAATGACATAGACTAGCTGAATGAAGAAAAAAAACATGATTCAATTATATGCTGTCTATAAGAGGCCCACCTCAGAACAAAAGACTCACACAGGATGAGAGTGAAAGCATGGGGAAAAAAAATTTCCATGAAAATTGAAACAAACAAAAAAAGCTAGGGTAGCAATACTTATATCTGACAAAATAGATTTCAATATGAAGACCATCACAAGAGACAGTAAAATTCACTACATACTACTAAAGGGATCAATTCAACAAGCAGATACATGCACCCAACATATTAGAAAACTTTTAGAGGACTTTAAGGGAGAGATAGATAGCAATACAGTCATAGTAAAGGACTTCAACTCCCACTAAATTCCCTGGATAGACCTTCCAGACAAAAAAATTAACAAGGAAATAGAGACTCTAAATGAAACACTGGATCAGATGGATTTAATTGACATTATAGAACATTTTACTCCAATGCTGCAGAATATACATTCTTCTCAAGTGCACTTGGTTCATTCTCAAAGATAGATCATATGTTAGGATAAAACAAATGTCTCTACAAATCAAGAAGATTGAAATCATATTAAGCATCTTCTCAAATGACAATGGAATGAAATTAGAAACCAACAGCAAAAACACTCAAAATAGATGGTGAAATAAAGTGCTGCCCAGATTTTTTTTTTTTTTTAAGGTTAATCACATGGAGATAAATAGAATGTAATTAAAAAGTGGGTTACCAAAGAGATCAAGAAAGAAAACAGAAAGTTTCTGGAAACAAATGAACAAAAGGACTCACAACAACTCAAAATCTCTGGAATTTGCATGAGAGGGAAGTTCATAACACTGGAGGCTTTCCTAAAAATAAATAAATAAATAAATAAATAAATAAATAAATAAATAAAATAATAATAATGATAATATAAGAAAAGTTTATAATAAACTATTTAAGCATACAACTTAAAGAATTATAAAGAGTACAACAAGAAAAAATCCAGAGTAAATTGAAGGAAGGAAATAATAAAGATTGTAGCAGAAATAAATAACAGAGAGATTAAAATAATTACAAAAAAATCAATGAAACCAAGAGCTAGTTCTTTGAAAAGATAAGTGAGATTGATAAACCATTAGCCAGACTTATCAAGAAACAGAGATAACCAAATAAAGTCAGAAAGGAAAACAGTGAAGTAATAACTGACATCAAAGAAATACAAAGGGCCATAATCGGTTTGGCTCAGTGGATAGAGTGTTAGCCTGTGGACTGATAGGTCCCGGGTTCGATTCCGGTCAAGGGCATGTACCTTGATTGTGGGCACATCCCCAGTGGGGAATGTGCAGGAGGCAGCTGATCAATGTTTCTCTCTCATTGATGTTTCTAACTCTATCCCTCTCACATCCTCTCTGTGAAAATTAATAAAATATATCTTAAAAAAAAATACAAAGGATTGTATGCAAATACTATGAACAACTATATACCAAGAAACTACGCAACTTTGGCAAAATGGACAAATTACTAAATATACATAAAATTATATATATATATATATATATATATATATATATATATATATCCCAAAACTGAATCAGGAAGAATTAGAAAACCTGAATAGTCCAATGATGACTGATGAAATCAAAGCAGTAATAAGAAAACTCCCATCAAACAACATCTCTTGTTTGAGGGCTTCACAGGGGAGTTTTATCAAATCTTCAAAAACAACTAACACCTATCTTCTTAAAACTATCCCAAAAATATAAGAGGAAGGAACACTTCCAAGCCTTTTGTTACTAGGCCAGCATTATCCTAATTCCAAAACCAGATAAAGACACTAAGAAGAAAGAGAATTACAGGCCAATATTCTTGAAGAACATAGATTCTAAAATCCTGAACAAAATATTAGCAAATCATATTCTGCAACATATTAAAAAGACCATAAACTATGACCAAATGGGATGTATTCCAGGGATGCAAGGCTGCTATAATATTCACAAATCAATAAATGTGATACATCATATATACAAATTGAAAGTAAAAAATCATATGATCATATCAATAGATGCACAAAATCCAATACCCATTTTTTAAATAAAAACTCTGAGCAAACAGGAATAGATGGATCATATCTCAAAATCATAAAGGCCATATATGGCAAACCTACAGCCAACACAGTACTCAATGGGCAAAAACTTAAGCCATTTTCTCTTAAGAACAGGAACAAAACAGGGATGTCCATTTTCACCACTCTTATTCAACATAGTACTGGAAGTCCTAGCACAGCAATCAGATACAAAGAAGAAATCAAAACTGTCCAAATTGGAAAGGAGGAAATAAAACTATCATTATTCACAAATGACATGATGTTGTACATAGGAAATCCTAAAGACTCCATCAAAAAACTTCTAGATTTAACAAAGGATTTCAGTAATGTAGCAGGATAAAACTTAACATATAGAAATCCATGGCGTTTTTGCACAAATAATGACTTTTCAGAAAGAGAAACTAAATGAACAATCCCATTTACCATTGCAACAAAAAAATTAAAATACTTAGGAATAAACTTATACAAGGAAGTAAAAGACTTGTACTCAGAAAACTGCAAGACATTGAAAAAAGTAATAGGGAAGATATAAGCAAATGGAAGAATATGCTGTGTTCATGGTTTAGTAGAATTAACATAGTAAAAATGTCTCCATTACCCAAGAAATCTATAGGTTTTATACAATCCCTATTCAAATACCAATGGCGTGTTTTACATATCTAGAACAAATACTCCAAAATTTATGTTGAACCAAAAAAGACACCACATAGTTGCAGCAATCTTAAGAAAGAAGAACAAAGTGGGAGAGATCACAGTATCAGTTATCAACTATGCAGTTGTAAAAAAGAAAAATCTCTTACCCTTTGAAGCAACATGGAGGGACCTGGAATATATTATGTTAAGCGGAATAAGCCAGTCAGAAAAATACAAATTTCACATGATCTCACTCATCGGTGGATTTTAATGAACAAAGTAAAATAATGAACAAAATAGATCCAGAGGCATAGAAGCACAGAACAGATTGTGGAATCTCAGAGGAAAAGCGGGGGTAGGTGTGTGGGTGGGAAGAGATCAATCAAAGAACTTGTATGCATATAATCATAACCCATGGACACTGACAATAGGGGATTGAGGTGGGTTAGAAGAGGTCATTGGGGGTGGGGGGGGAAGGGACACATAATACTTTCAACAAGAAACATTTAAATAATGAGAAAAAAAGAAATTAGGAGGAGGAGTGATAATTAAAGGTGATATTTATTTTAGGAAAATTATTTGGAAAGTTATTTCTTATCAACACCACATTTTTTTGAAGTTATCTAGTGCATCATTCTTGTGATAAGACACGCAGTAATTTCTTAACTACCATCTAACTTTTGCTTAACAATTAATATCAGTGATAGAGTATAGCTTTTGCTTTAAAAAGTTCAAATTATTCAGTAGAAAATTGATACTTATTAAAATTGAATGCAATCAAATCATACAAATCCCCTAGTTATCTTCAAATTGAATCATGAATCTATACAGGTTTTGAATGTGATATTAGAATTGACATAGCATCTGCCATAACATGGTAGTGAGAATCCTTCATTTCTAGATTCATGTTTGATGTTATTGTTTGGATCATTCTGTTAGAACCACACTGTGGCCATTCTTGTCAATCTATAATTGTGAGTTAGGATTCTTGAATTTAGCAGAAACTGCCTAAGAAAGAAATGTTGTTGGCTTGGGTCTTAGATGTTCAGTTCAAAAATTCGCTATTATTGAACTTTATACACCTTAGATAAAGATTACAAACATTTTCATTCAGTTTACTGACATGAAAAAATCATTTAAAACTTTAATTTTTATTATTTAAGAGTGAGATAAGCTTTAAAATGTTATTGAAGTTCAATAGGTTAGTAGTGAACTCTCATTTACTGGTTTGAAGTTGAAGGATTGGAAAATATTGTTATTCACAGAAAATTTTGCTGTCCCTCTGCTCTGTAGTAATATAATGGCTAAAGTATAACAATAATAACGTGGTCAAATCTCATAAACATAAAAAACCTTGATACGAAATAATACTACATTATTTCATTTTATATAGTTCCAAAATTATAGTGTCTACAACGATAGTAAAGATAAGGGGTAAATTGTAGGTAAATGGTAGAAATTGGAGTGGAGGTTCCTATAGTTCTGGTATTTCAGCAACATTTTGCTTATTCATTGGGCTGGTGGCTGTATGGATATTTGCTTTATAAAAGGCCATTGATGAAAAACTAGATGCTTCCTTCTATGCAACAAGAACAAGGCAAAGATATCTCTTTTGCCTACTTAATATACTAGAAGTCCTAGCTAAAAGATAAGATAAGGAAAGGAGCCGAAACCAGTTAGGCTCAATGGATAGAGCATCGGCTTGGGGACTAAATGGTCCCGGGTTCCATTCAAGTCAAGGGCATGTACCTTGGTTGCGGGCATATCTCCAGTAGGGGGTGTGCAAGAGGCAGCTGATCGATGACTCTCTCTCATCGATGTTTCTAACTCTTTATCACTCTCTCTTCCTCTCTGTACAAAATCAATAAAATATATTTAAAAAAAAATAAGGAAAGGAAATAAAGAACATACAGATTCAGAAGGAAAAAATTTAACTGTCTGATTCAGATAGCATAGAACCAAGGAAACCTCCTGGGCCTGGCCAGTGGCCATGGACAATGGGGGGAGGGGGATGTGAGGGCATATATATAGGGAGGGGTTTGAGATGGGATTGGGGGGATGAGGACAATTATGTGATACAATAATCAATAAAAAAAATGGGAAAATAAAAAATATTGCAGAAACAAAAGGTAATATATAGAAGGCAGTTGCTTTCCTTATATCAGCAATGAACAATTGTGATTCGAAGTAAAAATAAAAATACAATACCATTATATTAGCACAAAAAAACCCAACAACTTAGGTATAAATCTAACAAAGTATGGACAGCACCAATATTAGAAAAATTACAAAATTCCCATGAAAGAAAATCAAAGAGAATCTAAATAAGTAGAGATATATTCCATGTCCATGGATTGGTATACTCAATATGATCATGGTATCCATTTTTCTTAACTTGATCTATAGATTCAACACAATTCCAATAAAATCTAGTCAAATTGTTTTGTGATTATTAATAAACAATTCTTGAATTTATACAGAAAGACAAAAGACCCAGAATAACCAACAAAATTTTGAAGAACAAACTCAGAGGACTGACATGTCTCAACTTCTAGAATTTTTATAAATCTACAGTAATCACGACAATATGATATTGATGGAAGGATTAAAAAATCTTTGAAATACAGTAGTGAGCCCAGAAATAGGCCTACACAAATACAGTCAACTGATCTTTGACAAAGGAGTAAGGTTAATTTAATAGAAAATGACACTTAAAAACTGGTAGTGGAACATTGGAATACTACTCAGGCAAAAGAAGAAAGCCTTACCCTTTGTGACAGCATGGGTAGACTGGAGAGTATTATGCCAGTGAAATAAACCCATCAGAGAAAGACAAGTACCATATGATTTCACTCATATTTAGAATCTAATGAACAGAATAAACTATCAAGCAAAATAGGAGACAGACCCATAGACAGAGAGCTAGCTGACAGCTTGTGGGGGTGGGGGGAATCCAGGGGGAAGGTGGAGGGTTTAAGAAAAAAAAGAAGAAAAAAAAAAAGCCTTTGGACCCGTACAAAAGTGTGAGTAGGGAGCAGGTGAAGGATATTTGGGAGATAAATGGTGATGGAAGGAGACTTGACTTGGGGAGGGACTGTAGGGGATTGGCTGGCCAGTCCTGCCCTTGATGGGGATGTTGGGAGCTGATTGGGGTCGGGCCACCTAGAGGAGAGGCCTGGTTGGGGCCCGGATCAGGCTGGTTGGTTGTCCCAGTGCATGCCATAGCCACAGGTCATTTCTGTCATTCTGGTCATTCCACCTTTCTGGTCGCTGGGCTTTATATATATATATTCTTAGCAGTTCCAGGTACTTGGTTGTCTTTAATACAGCAGGTCTTCTATTAGTGTGATTAATGTTTCATTAAAATCTTGATGAGATTTTTAGAAATTTAACTCTTATTTATTATCAGCTAGAGACCCAGCATGCGATATGGCAGGAGACCCAGATCTGCTGTGCTGGTGAGTCCCAAACTGACTCCTGCTGCGTTGGGCAGGAGGCTGGAGGCGGGACCCAAAGTCAGGTCCTCACCCACCCCTGAGTGCTTCGCTGTGCATGCAGCCTCTTGGTGACCAGTCTTTCGTCATTCGCCATAATGGCTCCACAACCAAGGGGTATTTATAATGGAGATGTATGCCTTAGATATGGAAATGTACAATATGTAGCCATTTATTCTATTTGTTAAGTTCCAGGTGAGGGAACTTTTCTAAAGGGGATATGATTCTGGAATTTAGGAAATATGGATTCTATCACCACATGAAAATATCTAAAATGTTATTATTTTATATTAACTTACCAGGAATGTTTGTAAATCCTTAAAAGAAGATCTAAATAATATTTATGGGTTTTTTTGTTTGTTTTTTATTTGTATTTACAAATTTCCACGAGACAATAGAAGTTTTTTCTTTCTTCCATGTGTAATTCAAAGAATGATACACTACTGTTTAATGAGAGTTTTAAAAAATGTGGAGAGGTCAACTTAAGAAGATGTGTGGGGCTATGGTAAACAAAATAATATCTTTATTAAATATCTGAAAAGAGATGTGTCAGTTTTAATAAGACAAAAAATTCAAGGTAAGACTTGAACCTTTCTGGAAAATTGAGGTTCACGTGATTTAATTTTCGCTAAATAGCAAGACACTAGTTTTTTGGGCCAGCTTTGTACAGCTGTCTTCATGACTGATTTGAATCTTTGTAGACTAGTAATTCAGCAAAATGAGGAGTAATGTTCCATGCTCTCATATAATGATGTAGGCTTTTTAGCAAAAGCAGATTGTATATCTCTCCTAAATATCTCATCTGAATTTGTGTCTTGTGACTGTTAATGACTACCTCAAACTAATTATTGTAGCTGTTCTCAGACACTACAGGGAGGTGGTAACAAAGAAGCAGAATGCTTAAATACAAGGATACAATCTATTAAGCTAAGTGTTTACCAAGAAAGCCTGACCTCTTGGTTTTAAATGATTAACTTAAAAAATAAAAGCAGATTGTATATTTGCTTGTCTTTTCTCTTTACCTCTTCAGGTTTTAAAGACAAGGTAAGAAAGAGCTTCTTATTAAACACAAAATAGAGAGACAGTAGCCACCAAATATCTTTGAAGGACTGTTTATTCAGTTGCCCACTGAGTACACTTCCAAATTAATGATCCAAAGTGATATCTGCGTCAAGGGGACTGACTGCTGCTGGATTGGGCTAGTTTTTAATGGGTGTAGCAATGATCTAGCTTTGTAGACTTGACAGTTCTATCTCAATATTCACAAGCCCCATTTTGATGATAGCCCTATGGAGCAACACCAAGGAGCAGGGGAGTAGTCTTGGGTCAAGTGTTAGAGTAACTCTTTGAAGGTATATATTCTCCTTGATATGACCTATGGGTCATTTCTGCTGAACTCTCTTGGTTGTTTAATGATTTCCTTATTGTGCAACTTAAAATGCCTAAATTATATATATTTTTTTCAGATAAGAGTGTATCATGTTTCTATATATGTAGCATCTTTTAAGTTTGTCTGAAAGGTATTATATGTGTCAACAGCTAAACTCTTCATCTAAAATAAACACCCATTTGTCATCTCAGTTAACTGAAGCTATAAAAAAGCATTTGCTAATCTGCGAATATGGACAGATTGGTTAGGAATATTTTCACTGCTGTTTATTTTAAAGATTCTCTTTACTCTAGAAATCCAAGTGATAGCTTTAAGATATTTATTTTACAATATTGTTGTATTTCTTCAGATCCCACTCTCTTTTTAAGAAATACAATGCCACAAACATAGTAGAAGCTGTGTGCTCTGATCTTGACTCTTTTTCTCTCTGGAGATATTTACTGTACTGAAAGTGCTGTTTATATTCTTGCACTTTTGTTTTCTGTGATTTTAAAATTTATATAAGTGGCATCATATGAAACCTGCTCTTCTGAAAAAAAAATATTTCTTTTATTTAGGAAATTTATTCATTTTGATACACGTAGACCTTATTCCTTTGTGTTTTTTAAAAATATATATATATTTATTGATTTCAGAAAGGAAGGGAGAGGAAGAGATAGAAACGCCAGTGATGAGAGAGAATCATTGATGAGCTACCTTCTGCTCGCTCCACACTTGAGATTAATCCCACAACCCGGGCATGTGCCCTTGAACAGAATCGAAACCAGAACCCTTTAGTTCTATCCTCTGAGAAAAACCAGCTAGGACCATATTTTCTTATAAGTAAGCATTTATTGAAGTGCTTGATGTACATTTATGATTTTTGAAGTTGCATTTAGAAAACTGCAAAAATCATAAATACGCACCTTAATGAATTTTCACAGAATGAACACATCTGTGTAACGAGTTCCCAACTCAAGAAGTGGCTTCCCATTCTTTTCCCAACTTTCAGTTATTATTGTTCCCAATGCCTTACCATTAAACCATATTCTGACCTCTAACAACATAGAATAGTTTTGTCTATTTTTGAATTTTATATAAATGGAATAATTTAACATATAGTGTGTGTGTGTGTATTTTTTTCTGAATATTAAGTTTGAGTTTCCTGCATGTTATTGTTTGTAGTTAAGTGTTTATCCTGAGAGCTACCTAATATCTCATTATAGGAATATACCCCTGTTTATTCATTTCCATTTTATTTGGGGGTATGTAGGTTGTTTTCCTGGTTTGGATGTTAGGAATAATACTACTCCAAAGATTCTTGTACATGTCTTTTACATATTTGTGTAACTAGGAGTAGAATTTTTGTATCATTAGATATCTATTTAATTGTGTCAGCATAGTGTCTGTACCTTAGATTATCTGTATCATAGTGTAAACATTAGTAGACACTTCCAAGCAGTCTTTTAAAGTGGCTGTCCCAATTTACTCTCCCATTTTTATATCTGAGAGTTTAAGTTGCTCAACATCTTGCCAATACTAATATTATTAGTTTTTTTCCTTCATTTTTGCCATTTTGGTGGGTAATAATTATTTTTTAACTGCTCTGTGTCCCATGGTTTGAATAAAACATGATTACTTTTAAATTTCTTCCTCAATAGATGAACAATTTGGTTGTTTTCCATTGCTTATTATTCCAAACAGTACTGCAATGAACACATCTGTATTTATCATTTTTGTGCACATTTGAGAGTTACTCTAAGGCTATAACTTGAACTACACTGTTGAAATTTCAGAATACCCACATCTTTATAATGTATTCCTAAATTTCTCTCTAATAGTGTTATGCCATGAAGTGATAAATACACATCAGTTTTATTATAAACTAGAGGCCCAGTGCATGGATTAGTGCACCTTGAAAGGAACTGTGGGCTGTGAGGCTGCAGTGGGCACAGAAATGGGTCTCAGCCCAGCCCTCCACACCCCCGCCCAGTCCCTTCTGCCATGGCCTGTAGTTGCCTGTCTGCCAGCAGCCCCACTCCTACTGCCTCTACTCCCTTGCGCTGATGGTGCTGTCCCTACTTGCACCCACTGACAGTGTGGAACCATTGGGGCTGGCATCTGCCGCGGGTGTGAATAGGGCCAGTGCCTTTGGTGGGTGCATGCAGCAGCTGCTGCTCCAATTGTCCCTCAGGAACAGGGGGAGATAAAGGAACCCTCAGGAGCAATCAGGACCCACAGCTGCTACGCACACCGCCTGATGGCGCAGAGCTATGGAGGCCAGCATTGGGCACTGGCCGCAGATGCAAGTGGCTGCTCTGGTGCTGGTAGTGGGTGTGAGCAGGACCAGTGGTGGCAGCAGGTGCGAGCCCTGGGTAGGACCGTGATGCGAAGGAACAAAGAATTTTCAGTAACCACCAGAGGCTCGCTCCAATGACAGCGACCAATGCCCCGCCTTGCTCTGGTGCTCCCACTCACATGCTCCACCATTCCACTGCGGCAGACACCTGCCATGTTCTGTGCATGTCCCCTAGTGGTCAGTGCACGTCATACTGATTGGTTGTTCCGCCGTTTGGTCTAATTGCATATTAGCCTTTTATTATTTAGGACTAGAAGCCGGGTGCACAAAATTTGTGCACTCAAGGGGGGTTCCCCAGCCTGGCCTGTGCCCTCTCACAGTGCCGGAGCCCTGTGATCAGTCTCCCCAAAGAGGTAGGCCTCACCTACTCATATGGGACTCTTCGATGGATTGCCCCGAAGCAGTAGGCCGGAGCTGAAGGTCCTGCCCCTGGTGTCACCATCCAGAGCTGCTGGGATCTGCCTTCACAGCTCCACACGGAACCACTGGGACCCGCCCCTGGTGTTGCTGTGCTGAGCTCCTGGGACCCATCTGTGCACTGTGCATGCAATGTCAAGTCCCTACTCACCCGCACATGCCCGCTGTGCATGCAGCCTCCTGGTGATGGGTTGTTATGGCATGAGGGCATCATGGTGACCATGTAGGCTTTCATTAGTATAGAGTAGAGGCCTGGTGCACTGGATTCATGCATTGGTAGTGGACATGGTCTGCAGGGATTGGCCTGCCATGGGAGTGCCACTCATCCCAATCAGCTGAGCAATTGTGGACCTGCTCATCCCAATCAGCCAAATAGCACTCCCACTGTGGGAGATCACTGACCACCAGGGCAGCTCCTTCCTTGAGCGTCTGCCCCCTGGTGATCAGTGTGCATTATAGCAGTTGGTTGAGCAGTCATTCTGGTCATTCTGCTGTTCAGTCGCTGGCCTTTTATTACATGGGATTATACACATTATTTTCAGAGTATAAGTGTTGCTTCTTTGAAAGGCATGATATGAAGGCTAATATGATAGGATTTAGGGAAAAGTTAGTGGAGGAAGATGAAACATCCTGCACTGTTTTGTAAAATGCTCATTCTAGTCCCCTTTTCAATTCATCTGAATTCTTCCAAGATCCACTTACGGTAGTTTCTTTCAATCATTGAAACTTTCTTCTTTATAAGAGTTCTATTTTTCCCTACATAATAGTCATTGCACATATATTGATCTTTATTTATTTTTTTTAAATCACAGTTGATGTACATTATATTAGTTTCAGCTTATCATTATGAAGTGATCACCTCAATAACACTTCTTGTGATACTGGTTTGGTGGTGATGAATTCCCTTAGGTTTTTGTTGTCTGGGAGGCTCTTTATCTCTCCTTTGGGATTCTAACTGCTAGCTTTGCTGGGTAAAGTAATCTTAGTTATAGGTCTTGTTTTTCATCACTTTGAATATTTTGTGCCAATCTTTTCTGGCCTGCAAAATGTCTCTTGAGAAATTATCTGAAGCCATAACTAAATGCTTTTGATTTACTGCTTTTAAGATTCTCCTTGTATTTAACTTGGCATTTTAATTATGATGTGTCTTGGTATAAGCCTTTTTGGGTTCACTTTGTTTGAATTACTTGTGCTTTCTGGACTTGTACAACTATTTTCTTCAGGTTAAGGAAGCTTTTTGCCTTTCCTTTTCAAATAAATTTTTAATTTTTTGCTCTCTCTCTTCCCTTTCTGGCACCCCTATGATGCAAATGTTTATGCTTAATATTGTCCCAGATATTCCTTGCACTATCCTCATATTTTTTTGTATTCTTTTTTTTTTTTGAGTTATTCTTAAGAGTTGTTTTCTGCTTTTTTTTCTCTTCCAAATAACTGACTCAATCTTCTACTTTATCTACTCTATTGTTTGTTACCTGTAATTTATTCTTTATTTCAGTTAGTGTATTCTTCACTTTTGACTTTTTGTGTGTGTGTGCTTTCCATGTCCTTTATTATGCTGCTGATGTTCTCACTAAGTTCCTAGAACATCCTTATAACTATTGTTTTAAAACTTGTATCTGGTAGCTTGTTTACCTTTATTTAATTTAGTTCTTTATCTGGAGATTTTTACATTTGGGAATTATTTATTTGTCTCTTCATTTTTTTTTTCTGCTTCCCTGTGCTTCTTTCTATGTCTTAGGTCAAACTGCCACATTTTCTGGTCTTGGGAAAATGCCCATATGTAGCATGTGTCCTTTTACTGTGCTTCTTGTGCAGGCTGTGTACACCCTCCTGTTTTAGTTGAATGTTGATTGCTGCTGGCACGTCACTGGGAGGAAATGATCCAGGGTTACCTACTATAGGAACTGGATGCTAACTATAGTGAAGGAGCTGCTGTGTAGTGGCTGACTTCGCAGAACAGAATTCAGTTCAGGGGGGCTTTTGTGCCTGCTCAGTCTACCTCTTCAATATGCCACTTTGGAGGAAGATGGGGTATAATACAGTGTGGTCCAAAGCTGTCCACCAAGGTGTACTGGACTGGTACATCCCAGGAGGTGCAGGCCAAGGTCAGCCACCACCTGTGCCCTTCCTGGGACCATCTAACACGAGCTAAAGAGAGATCTGCAGATGGCTGCCATTAGTGCCAGGCCTGGGGCCACTAATCAATAGTTACGAGGGCATGCTGAGGCCAGATGCTGCTTGTTGTGAAAATTTAGGACAGTCTATTGTATGATCCAAGAGACGCTATATGTATGGAAAAACCATTAGACACAGATTTGGTAGGCCTGCACTTGGAATGAAGCAGGGTCACAGAGAATCACCAGGGCAAAGGAGGTAGTGTTATCCAGGTTGACGGAAACTCAGATGTACCACCTGCAGGCTGGCTCTGTGGGAAAGGGTTTATCAAAGGAACAATAGTCTCTGTCGGGACTTCTGTCTGGGAGAAAATTGCCTCTCCAGCCCTGGTCCTGATCCCAGACAATTCAGTGCCTCTCCATATGTCCCTGGTGCCTTTCAAGCTACTGCCCTAGCATTAGAGCTCAGAGAGAGTGAGTCAGAGTAAGTCATTGTGTTGACCTTCAGGAGGAATGCATGGGACTCCTCAAGCCCTCCAACTCACTTAATCACAATCTCCCCTGGTTTTATAGGCAAATGTTATGGGAATTTCTCTTCCTGGCGCTGCGACCTGGGCTGAGGGTTCTAGTGTGGTCTGGGTCTCTTCACTTATCGGGGGGGAGGGGGGGAAGACGCATCCATAGCCAAAGCTATCCCTCCAGATTTTTAACCACCACATGCGAGTGTGGGACCAGCTCATTTTGTTTCGCAGCTCTGCCATTCTTACTAATCTCAGTGTGGCTTCTTCATAATTTTACTTATAGGACTTCAGTTCAGCTAGATTTCAGGAAGCTCTGAATGATGGTTGTTCTGTAATTTGGTTGGAATTTTAATGTGGCTGTGGGAGGTTCAGAGTACCTTGTTTACCTAAGAACCACCATATTGACTAGAAACACAATCTTGATTTTTAATCCTAAAGTGGCATTATATATTAAGAAAGTTTGAAAAGCTTATATAATTTAATTAATAGATCTACACGTTTTTGACATTCTTGTTGAAGATTTGATCTTAAGCAAAATGGCAAAGTGGTACCAAAATTTGCTTTGTTGTTTCCATTGAGTTTTACAAAAATAGCATGTAGCTATTATAATTTTTAGTAGCTAATACCAAGATTTTTGTCTTTTCTAGTAGGTGTGGGGACAGCATCAATGTTGGTAGAATGACCAAAGCAAAACCTGTAATCTAGATTATTAAATTTTACACTATCAGTGAGGAGAGGCGACAGCTATCTCACAGAAAGATATCTAGTTTATTTGTTGCCATTATTTTATGTTTATAATTGTTATTTTTCTCATTGCCATTTTTCTCAAGATCCTTAATTATTTTTGATCTATTAGTCAACCCCCAGGTTCTTTTTTTCAGATGAGAAATGTATATTGCAATACAGAATTTATTTAAGTCACTATCATTTTCTCTTTTTTTATTAAGGGCATCAATAAAGACTTCTCTTCACCAACAATTGTGTTTTGAATTAAAAAACCAAATTTTAACTCAAAATTCCATTCAAATTCTCAGTGTAGATTTATATAGGTAAATTTTATCTGTGTACTCAATTATCACCAGTTGCTTAATTTTCCAAAATCCTTTATACTTAACTGGTTATTAGCAGACTTGTGCAAAGGTAGTTTTGGTTTTATTGTGTAGTTTTAAAATAGTATTTCTACCTCATTCCTGTTTTTACTAAGTTTTCTTATGGTTAAAGTGATCTGAGATTGAATTTGTCAGGTTTTATTATTATAAATTTAAATAAGTTTGAATTTAAATCTATATAAATCATGAATTGAGGTGGTTTAAGAACCATTTCTCAATTTCATTATGAAGATGAGTGTAAATGTATATATTTATGTGCAAACACTTTACTTGAAAATAATTTTTGTTTTCCACCTGATTTTGAATATCAGTGTCATAAATTACCATCTTATTTCCCACTCCCATAATTATTATGCACTATTATATAAACTTCTATCCTCTGTATTTAACCTTGTGTCCCCAGCGCCTAGAGTACATAATTCACGTTTAATAAGTATTTGGCAAATGAATTTATTTTGAATTTATCTTTCAGAAAAAGACATTCCCTATTTACACTTACTACAAGATGAATGTTAATCATTTGCCATCAGGTGCAGTCCTTTGAAATGAGTATTAGGACTTTATAATGTTTGAGCAGTTAACATCTTTAAAGGTTTACTTGAAGAAAATGATATTTATTAATTAAGCCCAAAGTAATTCATTTGCATTAAAAAAAAGAGAAAACCAAAAAACAATGTTTGTATTAGAGTTCTTAGGGTTCTCAGATACCTTTAAAAAATCTAGAAATATTAATTTTGCAAGTTCACTAGGAGGGAGATATGGATATTATTATCAGCTATGAGGTTTTTTTGTTTTTGTTTTTGTTTTTGTTTTGTTTGTTTGTAGTGTAACTCCTGTGTGATTTCTCCTTTTGCATAATTTTTTAAATCCTGGGTCAGTTTTCCTTTTTATAAGATGGGAATGGAATCATTGAACAAAGTCCTGATTGGTTCCCTGAACAGATTACCAGTACATTGAGGATCTATGCTAGACCATGTAGTACATTTACAATACATTGGCATTTGAATAGATGTCACCTTTTCGGCTCTGATCTTTGTCATGGACTCATGAGTTTTATTCTTATACTAGAGGCCTGGTGCATGAAAATTCATACACTGGAGGGAGGGTCCCTCAGCCCAATCTGCCCCCTCTCACAGTCTGGGAGCCCTCTGGGGTGGGAGGCGACTTGGCAATCAGGGAAAGGTGATGCCCCATCACACCTCTGCTGCTGCCACTGCCAGCAGTGCAAGCCTCGGCCTGCCCTGGTTACCTGAGTCTTGAGTGGCCTTGGGTGGCTGGGCAGCTGCCATCTGAGGCTTGCCTGCACCTCAAGCTGGCCTTAGGAAGCTGGGGGGTTGAGGGGACTGGGGGACTCTGAAGGCAGGCATGCAGAGTGGCTGGATGCCTGCTGCCCTGGCAGGGTTGAGGAGACTGGGCACCACCATGTTGTAGCTGTGGGTACAGCCATCTTTGAGGGTAAGGCAGTCAATTAGCATATTCCCTCCTTATTGGCTGTGAGCACTGTCATCTTTGAGGGTGGGGCAGTCAATTAGCATATTCCCTCCTTATTGGCTATAGGCATTGCCATCTTTGAGGGTGAGGAAGCAATTAGCATATCTTTGTGATGATCTGAGGGTCAATTAGCATATTTCATCTTTATCACCTAGGATTGACATTGTATTAGTATTTAAGAAAGGAGTAGATAGAATTGCATGTGTTTAGATTGTTCTGCTTAGCTACAGGTCTCAATAATATTGCCATTTTTTGGTATATTTTTTTAAGTTTTCAATTACAATTTAATATTGCTGTTAAATATAAGGGACAGTTTCGAATCATTTGTCTTCCCTAAAATAGTTAATATTGCTGCTTGCTTTCTCCTTCTATCATCTCATTTTCTCATATCAGATTCTCTCAATTATTTCTTATGCATCAATCTTCTTTCCCAACTTCATAGATTTAGATATTTCTCTGAATTCTATCTTCTCACTCTGAATGTATGCTGTTCTAGATAATCTCACTTATTCCCAAAGCTTTGACTATGATCTTTAGGGTTGGGATTCCCACTTCAGTATCTCTACGTTATATTTCTTCCCTGAGTTTGAGATCTGCATTTACAATTAGCTCCTCGATATGTATACTTAAATGCCCCACAGTAATACATCTTAAATACATATGTAGAATTAAGCTCATTTCCAACTCCTGACCCACCTCTCAAAAGTATGCTTCTTACCCAAAACCAGTTTGGCTCAGTAGATAGAGGGCCCACTTGTGGACTGAAAGGTCCCAGGTTTGATTCCCGTCAAGGGTATGTACCTTAGTTGCAGGCACATCCCTAGTAGGGGGTGTGCAGGAGGCAGCTGATCAATGTTTCTCTCTCATCGATGTTTCTAACTCTCTCTCTCTCTCCCTTCCTCTTTGTAAAAAGTCAATAAAATATATTTTTAAAAAGTATGCTTCTTCCATGTCATTTTCTGTCTTAGTGAATAGCAAGCACCATTACACACTCAGAAACAATGGGTCATCCTGGATGTCTTCTTTCTTCTCATCTGTACTTTTCTAGTGCCCTTTAACTTAACCTCCAAACTTGATTGCAAGCTAGTTTCTCTCCCACATCCTGTTGACCCTACCCACTTGGACTCCTGAATAACTGCTTCCTTTATTCAATTCTTTATATACTTTATCCCATCTAAGTCACTAGGTAACAAGACACTTTAAAAAAATAAATACTGGATTATTTTTATTTTCTTTTTAAAATTTTGCATTTGTTTTTTCTTAAACTTAAGGTGGAATCCAAACATTCTCCAGAGTGGTCTGCAAGCCCCTGACAGACCTGGACCAAACCTGCACTCCCATCATCATCTTTAGCTACAGATTATGTTTCTGACTTCTTTCCTGCTCCACCTACTCTGGTTTAGTTTCATTAATTGATGGATTTAAGTTCTTTTGTGCCATGTAGATGTTCGTGCATATTGTTTTTCTTTAGAACTTTATAATAGATGAATGGAGTAAAAGGTTGGGATGATCTTAAGAATTCAAACTTGGTAATTATGTCTCTCTTGTTTTTAAGACTTTACCCAAGTAAATTAATATATACAAAAGTAAGCTTTTGTATGTATTAATTTACTTGGGTAAAGTCTTAAAAACAAGAGAGACATAATTACCAAGCCTTCTTTCAGCCTAATCTTCTACAACCTAAAATATTTCAAAACTTCTCTTTGTATTGTGATTGTCCAAAGATATCTTGCTCCCCATACCTCTTTGCATTTTCTATTCCCTTTGCTTGGAAAGTGCATCTGCTTATGTGGTAGATGGACCCCTATTGCCCTTCAAGACTCAGTGAAGCACAGCTCTTCTGGAAAGCTATGAGCTTTGAAACTTGAAGATGGCAACTTCCTTCATTTCACCGGTTTATATTTTGCAGAAGGCTTTGGGCACTATTCCTATAAGTGAAAATGATAGCATAGCATCACTAATTAGCATTTTAACCTAATAATATATTCAACAAAATTATGTTGGTATGTTTTGTCAAAACTTGATATAAAGAATAGAAAGTACACACATAGTATACCAACTAGACATTTCAAGAAACTTAGTAATGCTACGTTATGTCTGTCCTACCTACTACAGTGTACAGTGTTCAGAGAATTTTCTGCTAATTTTTTTCAGTTATAACAGTGGAAACTCTAACTTGCGTATTCTGTAGGGAAATGATATGTGTTAATTCAGCACAAGTCATGACAGTCCAGCTGAACAAGCCTTTGGCGTATTTTCAGTGAAAGAGGGCTCTCTTAAGAGTCTTAAGTTAACCTGTTGAAATTGCTTAGCATTTAAACCTTAATCTGAAAACAAATGATTAAAGAGCATGAGGCAGCAAAGGCTAAACAGGAATGTCAAATGATTACTGTAAAGATTTTAAAAATTGTTCAAAAGTGTTATATTTACAATACATTTTAATGCTATAAAGCTAATTTGAAACAACGATTCAAAAAAGTGTAAGTATTTATTATTTTTAAACACAAACCCAAGAACTCTAGGCTCTTTTGATACAGGCCTCCACCCCCACCCCAATTCTGACAGTCCCTGCAGGCAACCAACAACTGCTGTATCTGTGGAATGTGCTCTTTTGAACTGTACAAAAGCCTTCAGCCTTTGCTGCATTCTGCAAACAAAACTGCCAAGTGCAATTATTTCTCTGATTTAACATAATACAAGGGTTACTTCTCTCTCCTCAAGTTCCCTAGTGCCAGAGATGGCCTGTCTACAAGCATAAATGCCCACAAACACACACACACACACACACACACACACACACACACACACACAGAACCATTCTTCATAATTAAAATTAAATTTGTTGTAGAAACACAACAGTTCAACTGAACATAATATGAAATTCAATGGGCATCATATTCCCTTTTGTGATTATGTTTTAAGAATTCTATTTCTATAGACAGATTCAAGGATTGAATGGAATTAGTCCTTTTAATTATATGACTAGGATCTTCAGCTTGAACTCTTTCCTACAGAAAAGGAAAAAAAAGACAAACACAATAGTTGTTTATATTCAGTACATTGACTAAAAATCTCATTAGAGTTAATAAGAATATGTCCTTCCAAATGTGAATATCTCTTGATATTCAAAAGAAAATAAAAAGTAAAAGGTAAAATAAATACTAAGAGTTGCACAGATATTTAAACCCACTAACTAGTTAAATGTTAGACTAGAGCATTCTTCTAACCTAGATCCAATAGAAACTGTTTTTCTTCACTGAGTATGTCCTTGACATTATGCATATTTGAGTATTTTCTTCTTTTCAGATATATTAAACTTATTACTGAAGAATTATTTTTATTTTTCATGTACATTAATGTTTCCAACTCTTGATATGTATATATTAGCTACATTATTTTAAAATACTCGGACTTCTTTCCCTAAATTTAAGCAATGAGGATGCAATACACCATCATTTATTCCACATGCAAAATATGATTATTCAGCCCTGGCCAGTGTGGTTCAGTTGCTTGGGCATCATCCTATGCACTGAAAGGTTGCCAGTTCCATTCCTGGTCAGGGCACATGCATGCGTTTTGGGCTCGGCCCCTGTAGGGGTGTGCAGAAGGCTGACAATAGGTTTTGCTTTCATATCAATGTTTCTCTTTCTCTCTCCTTCCCTCTCTCTCTAAAAATCATTAAAATATTTTTAAAAGATGATTATTCAATAGAACTAGACATAACTCAGTGTGTGGAACATAAAAAGTGTTCAATAAATGCTAGCAGTACTTTTCATTGTTTATCATTACAATCAACTAACATTCACAGAGTGAATGACTGCCGATAGAATAACCTCTATTAGAAAGTTATCTCCATTGAAAATGTTGTGTCCCATCTGACAAAAAAGTTTTTCTTTTGAAAATAAATGAATATTTAATTCAGAGGAGTTTGACTGATTAAAAAGAGAACACTAATATGAAAATTCCATGGGGGCATGGGATGTGTAAGTCTTCATTTAGTATAGGGCCTGGCCTTTTGTAGATGAGTAAATATTTATTAAATGAATGAATGAATGAATGAAGTGGGGGCACATGAATGGGATGGTATTTGGAATGTATAAACTCATTTGTTTACTTTTTAAACACATTTATTAGACAGTGAAAATGAGAGACCAGCTATAACATTTAATTCTGAATAGCTTTTTGAGTAATTCACAAGCTAAAGTTGACTGCTTTAATATCTTCAGTTATTCAGAAATTGAATGTCATAGTTCATTATAGGGTAAGGAAACCACCAAGAAAATAAAAACTCAAGAATTATGTTTAACTTTCTTTCACATGTTATACCTTCTATCTGCCATTCACCAAGCCTGTATCTAGTTAACTCTAACTTTGTCTTTTGATTGATTTACTTGATTGCCATATACCAAAACCATGTGTATATCTATTGAAACTGATTTTGTCATATATAACATTAATTAAAAATATTTTATCATTTGTATAGAAAGTTATATCTCAAACTTATGATAAACTAGTGGCCTGGTGCATGAAATTTGTGCCTGGGGGTAGTGTCCCAGTGCACCTTCTCAAATCTGGGGCCCCTCCGAGAATGTCCAACTGCTAGTTTAGTCTGATTCCACATCAGGCCTAAACTGGCAGTCAGACTTCCCTCTCACAATCTGGGACTGTTGGCTCCTAACCACTCTCCTGCCTGCCAGCTTGATTGCCCCCTAACTGCTCCTCTTCCAGCCTGATTGATGCCTGACTGCTCCCCTGCTGTCTTTATCACCCCAACTGCCCTTCCCTGCCAGTCTGATTGCCCACAACTACCCTCTCCTGCCACAATCCACCTCCTCCGACAAGACCTGCTTCCTCCACTCTAGGTGGCAGAGATGCTGGGCCCGGCCTCCTCCGTGTGGTGCCGTGTGCAGCCGTGGGACCCTTGGCGTCACCACACGGAGTGGCCCCTGGGCCCTGCCGCCGATGTGCACACAACCATCTTGTGGCAATGTGACACGAGGGCATGACAACCCCCTAGGCTTTTAATATAAATACTTTTTATCCTGTTACAAAGTAATCACCTTTTATTCTCTAATTTAAAATATGTTTATTTGAGCTGATTAGTCCATTAAAATGGGAGATTCATTTGAACGATGAATAGAATTGAATAGTAACTCTTCTATTTATGTGTGAGAATCAATCCCAGAAAGGTATACTCTCCTTTTCCCCCATATGTCATGTCGTTTGGGGGGAGAGTATTCTTTAGTGGAGTTGGAAAAAGGGTTGTATGTAGTACAGACAGTCCTCAGGTTACCTCGGACTCTACCTACATGGTTTCGTGGTTATGTTGCCATCTCCCATTTATTAAAAAAAAAAAAAAAATCTGTCATTTCAATGTATGTACATGTGCTTTATGTTTTTTATTATTTTTTAAAATATATTTTATTGATTTTGTACAGAGAGGAAGGGAGAGAGATAGAGAGCTATAAACGTCAATGAGAGAGAAACATCTACCAACTGCCTCTTGCAAACCCCCCACTAAGGATATGCCAGCAACCAAGGTACATGCCCTTGACCGGAATCGAACCCAGGTCCCTAGAGTCCCCAAGCCGACGCTCTATCCATTGAGCCAAACCGGTTTCGGCTGTTTTTTATTATTTATTTACCACAAGTAAAGGTCAGTAATTGTTATCTTTCTTTAAATTTTGTTTTACTGTTTCACTTCATTAGTGCTGTGTTTGTGCTCCATGTGAGTGATGTAGGTGCTTATGTAGGTGGGTTCTGACTTAGGGCAAACATCGTGTTACATTGCGTTGTAGGAACCGATCTCTGATGTAACCCGAGGACCCACTTACTTCGTTTTTCTAATGAAGTCAGTGAAAATCTGAGAATATTTTTCTTATTATCTTAAATAACCAGAATCATATTGTCCTAGGTGACCTTGTAGTCTAAAAAAATGAATGAAACAATTAAATATACTTTATACTTTGATCATGATTTTGAGGATTCTTGTTGGCAAAAAAAGAAATAAAATAAAAAATATCACAACACCTTTATTCTTTTAATTCATTAGAACTCACTAAGTACCAGGTAGTTCCAATAATGATTAAAAATATTCTTTTTCCTTATTTCACTTGTGGCTCAACATAATTCTATAGCTGATTATTTTTAGTCTTGCTCTTTTTTTGGCAACACTGATACTTTGGAGAAAATTTCATGCAGATGAGAGCATGTTTATAAATGGATATTTATGGAGGAAGTTTTAATTTAGGTCTATTAGGATATAACAGGAAGGAAAAATAAGGTATATACTCTCATTTGATGTACTTCACTTTTTTTTTAAAAAACTATGAGAACACAAGGACAATATTCATATACTATTGCTTAAGTGATAAATGCCAACTCCTACTGCTGTTTCTCTCCTCATTATTGAATGCAATTGTTATGTCTGATCTTGTTTCTTAATATTTGTATGCCTTCTTGATTTTTCCTCCTTCCCTTTGTTATTTTATTTCCTCTTCTTTTATCTCCCTCTTGCTTGCTTTCTAGCCATTCCTATCATTATTCCAAAAATATATAATGAAATGCATTCAATATCAGAAAATATAATTAAATAAACAAATCAATCAATATAAAAAGAAAAATTGGTGTCAAGTAGTAAAATGGGCTTCTGTTACGAGAAGGAGATATTGTCTGGTTCTATGGAATAAGGGAGGGGAAGCAGATTAGTCTAATTCCTTTTTAAATATCTTTATTCTTATTCCAGAGGTACCTAGTTTACAGCGTTGTGGGCTACTGTAGTATAGATCAGGTTTTCCTCACCCTGGTGTCAGCCAAGGATTCAGCTTTTTAAGTGCTTGCTTAAGCAACTATAACTCATACCAGTTTTCCGGCTCCCCAAGTTTTGTTGCTATTGTTTTCTATTTTGAATATTCTATATTTGAAGGTTTATTCCTATTTTGAACAGTCTTTAGCTATCATTTTTTGTATTGTTTTTAAGAGAAACAAAGAATAAAGGTATTGTGTTCCATTTCTGTTTTTAACTAGGAGTTCAAGTTTCATTTTCAGGAAATAATATATGAAGGTTTCTAGTTACACTTGGAAGGAGAGAAAGCAGCACTCTCGAATAATGCAAATTCCTAGACTGAGACCATGCCTGTGTCACAATGAAAGTACTTAAACCCATCCATACCTATTAGTTCCCCATCTCCCTCAGGTGTGATTTGAGGAGAGGGATAAAAATGAGACACATATGCAGGCAGACAATTAAGCACAAATGCTTAGGAGGCATATAGCATCAGTCCACTCATAAACATTTTCTATTGAAGAATTGTGACCATATAACCTGATTTACTAACTTTTTTTATATAAAAAATAAACAAATTTTAAGAGAAGTTTTATATTTACCGCATAAAAGAGCAATAAGTACAGAGTTCCAATATTACGGTACTTATCCTCTCCCCTCAAAATAATCATTTCCCCTATTATTAACATCTTGCATTAGAATGCTACATTTACTACTCTTGATGAGTCAAAATTGATACATTATTAAATAAAGTCTAGGGTTCACATTAGGCTTAATTTTTGAGTTGTATAGTTCTGTCAGTTTCAACACTTATGTAATGTCATGAACATACCACCACAGAATCATAGAGAAAGTCTAACTGTCCTAAAAATCCTGTGTTCTACCTCTTTTCTCTCTCCCTCTTTCCCCTAAAGCTCCTGGCCAGCAATTAATCTTTTATTATCTCTATAGTTTTGCCTTATACAGAGTGTCATGTTATTCAATCATACAGAAATGTAACATTTTCAGACTGACTGCTTTGACTTAGCAATATGCATTTAAGGTTCCTCTGTCTTTTCATGATTCAATACGATAGTTCATTTTGTTGTTGTTGTTGAATAACATTTCCTTGCATGGATGTATTCCTATTTTTATCCACTCACTTACTGAAGGACATATTGGTGGATTCAAAGTTTTTACAATTATATATACAGATGCTATAAACATTTTTGTGCAGGTTTTTGTGTGGATTTATAGGTTTTCAACTTATTGGGTAAACATCTAGAATGTAACTTATGAGTCAGATGGTAAGTCTACATTTAGCTTTGTAAAAAAACTAGCAAACTGTTTTCTACAGTGGCTATACATAACTTTTTTATGATTTAGACATAATTTAGATTGTTTTCTAGAGCAATATATGTGATAATAGTAATATGTATTTTGTTTATTGTTTACATAAGGTAAAATTAATTGCAAATGTTTTATGATTTTAGATTTTTACTGCTATATTGCTTTATATTCTTGTCTTGACCCTAACATGGCTAGAAGAGAGATTTTAATTAAAAGATGCTGTATAAATTTAAAGTAATTACATTAGATACTTTACTTTCCATGAAGTAAAGGAATTGTTATCTCTTTAGAAACAAACATACATAAATAGAGAACTATGGACTGTGTTTTGCATGATACTTCCTTCACTCATTCAGTAAACACTCATTGAGCATCTATGGTGTGTAATTTTAAAGAGGCTTAATTAATTACAGACATGTTTATACCTGAAAGAATGTACCACAGGAAACGGCAGGACATCTAGTGTGCCATACCCTTATCTATTAATAGAGGCCTAATGCACGAAATGAGTGCAAGAGTAGGTCTTCCTTCCCCTGGCAGCTTCCCTTTGGCACCGGAGACCTGGGCTTCCCTCGCAGCCCCGGCTTCCTCTGGAAGGTTGTCTGGTCAAATTAGCATATTATGCTTTTATTAGTATAGATTATGACAACAAAAAATGCCTTCTCAAATTTTTGAATTTCAGTGGCACAAGCATTGCTAAAATAGACTGATTATTTAATGGTGAGTCTACTTTAAATTTAATTTGTCCTTTATTATACCTTATATCCTATCTAATAAAAAGGAAATATGCAAATTTACGTCACACCATCACAAAGATGGTGGTACCCATAGCCACAAGATGGCAGCACCCAGTCCCCTCAGCCCCGTGGGAGTCCCACAGTCCTTTCAGCCCAGCCGGGGAGGGGAGGTGGCAGGTGCACTGTGGCCAAACCACAGCTGCCCAGGGCCGTCCCGAGGTGCAGGCAAGCCTCTGATGGCAGCTTTCCGGCTGCCAGGGCCTCCCAAGGCTCAGACAACCAGGGCCAGCCAAGACTTGTGCTTTCAGCAGTGGCAGCAGCAGAGTTGTGATGGGGGCATTGCTTTCCCCTGATCACCTGGTTGCCTCTGGCCCCTGAGGACTCCTGGACTGTGAGAGGGGGCAGGCTGGGCTGAGGACCCCCTTCAGTGGCATGCATCCTCATGCACCAGGCCTCTAGTCTCACTATAAAATAAGTTAGTGGTTTCAGAAATCAATCATTGATGGATTTATGAAGTTACAACATTTAGTTAGCTAAGGGTATCAGGAATATCATGAGAATAGCTTCAATATGTAAATTAGAAAATTGAAAGATGTAGGTAGTGTTTACACAAGGTAAGTTGGATAGAAAGGTAAGTTAATTGTACCAGGCTGTTGTTCTAAATCTCCTGCGCATAAAGACTGATTTCTCTTTTTATCAATAATAGCCAAGAAGATGGGAAAAAAAAGGGAAAACTCATTAACATTGTACCTTTTCTGTATTATGTTTAAAATTAATCTATAACTGCTTTTATTTTACTTTCTATGTTTTGTCTTCATTACTTCAAGCATCTTTAGTATTTGCTATTCCTTTGTAATCATTGCATGTCTTCTTACTGCCTTCTTGAATCCTGCTGCATGGCCTTTTTTTTTTTTTTTTGCCTTTCTTTCTTTAATCTTTTCTGTTCTGTTTAATTTTTAAATCCTTTGCCCTTTATCTTTCTTTCAGTCTTTTTTAGCTGGTCTCCCTTCCTTTGATATTCTCTTAAATTGTATTTCTTCTTAACATTGTGTTATTTCATTGATTTTTTTGTTTTATCTTTTGAGATTTGTTTTCTTTGTATATAAGGACAACCTATTCTACTTACCTATACTGAATTAAAAAGAGAAGGCACTAATAACTCCTCCATATTAAATGAAAACAAACAACAATGTTTAGTCAAAATAATTGTGTGGATACTGAACTATTTATGACACATTTTCTTCTCTTTTATTTTCTTTTGTTTTGGATTAAAGCCCAAATAATTGATGTGCTGATACAGATCAAATCCAGTTTCTTTTCTAATTTGCTAACTTTAAATGTATATAAAATATACTTTTGAGTCAAACATTTGTTGTAGTAGATCACAAGTAATTTTGCCTTTTAAAAAATGTTTGGGATTAACTGGAGTATATTCAGAGTTTAGTCCAATATCAGAGTGCCAGCATAGGTAAATTCTGGTGAGAGTTTCTTGCTGATTTTCCTACTCACTGTATACACAGTAGGGACAGTGGGAGGAAGAAGAAAGGGAGAGAGAAAGAGGGAGAAAGGAACTCTGCCATCTGTTCTTATAAGGGCACTAATCCTATCACGAGGGCTCCATCCAGTGAAGTTATCTAAACTAATTACCTCTTAAATGCCTCATCTCCAAATACCATCACATTGGGGATTAGGGGTTAAATATATGAAATTGGTTGGGGGACACAATTTAGTCCATAGCAGGCCAAATTCCAGTGAAAAACAAGAGATGATGCTAAAATAAAAAGTCATCTGGAGTCTAGTCCCTAGCCCTAATTCCTCCCTGAAGTAATTATATTATAAATATAAGCTATAAGTGACACAGTATTGTTGGGAAATTCAAATGTAATGAATCTGTGAAAGATGTATATAGACCACAGAATTGTATAACTGTAATTAAAGATTATTATTTTTTGATCAGTATATTTTTATTATAAGTCAGCTGCCTATAATCAGTAACTAAGCCATCTAAGTAATGAACCATATGATATCCAAATACTATACTATTAGAAATATTATAAATAGGTCACTGGCAGTCATGAAGGAGCATTGGATTTGATCATAAAAATTATCCAGACTATTCTATATTCTCCCTGATACAGAAACCAACTCTAGAGAACACCAGCCTTAGTTTGAATGTCATCAGTCCCCATATCATTCATGGTACTCCATAGTAACAGAAGCAGTAGTGTGTGTGTGTAGACATATTTTAAGGAATTGGGGAATTGGGGGCTGGTAATTCTGAAATCTCAGGCCAGGGTCCCACACTGGAGATCCTTGGAAGATCTGATGTTGAAGCTCAAGTCTGAAGGTAGTTTGGAGGCAGAATTCCCTCTTTTTCAGGAGATGCCTCTCTTTTTTTGTAAGGCTTTCAGCACAGTGAATGAGGGTCATCTGCTTTACTGAAATGTTAATCCCATCAAAATATTGCCTCCATGGTGACAGCTACGCTGGTGTTTAACCAAAGAACTGAGTACCATGCCCTAGCAGATTTGACACATAAAATTAACCATCACATCCTCCTTAATAGTTAGGGTCAACTTACATAGAAAATATTATGTAAATCTAATTTTGAAAAGATACGAGCACAATATATATATATATATATATATATATATATGGGTCAATACCAGGTGCATTATCTTTAGTTATTCCATAATTAAAAAAAAGGTTCAATTCCCTCTCAACTTTATGAATATTTTAAAAATGGAACAGCTACCAGAAGTGTGTGTAGAGCACATTGATCAAAAACATAGTGATGAGTCCTAGCCGATTTGGCTCAGTGGATAGAGTGTTGGCCTATAGACTGAGGAGTCCTGGGTTCCAATTTGGTCAAGGGCATATGCCAGGTTTAGGGCTTGATCCCCAGTATGGGGCTTGCAGGAGAAAGCTGATCAATGATTCTCATCATTGATATTTCTAACTCTTCCTCTCTCTTCCTCTCTAAAGTCAATAAAAAATATTTTAAAAAACCCCACAAATAAACAGACAAAAAAATAACCAATTACATAGTGATGAGTCACAGAGCTCTTGGTTTGGCCTTAGCTGGTATAGTTATCACATCAAGCAAAATCCATAAACTGAAGAAGGGTTGCTATAATACTATATTGAATGTATGAATTGAGATCTAACATGGATTTTTGCACAGTGCTCTGAGTATAGCAAGATTAAGTTGAATAGGATGAATATAAAATCTTGTCTTGAGTTTTAAAAAGTTGTACAAGTGCAGATGAAGACACTTAGAAAATACATCAACTCAAAATGCCACGGAAGATTATAGGAATTGTTAAAATAGATTGTACATTCAACACAGCTATTGTCTAATATGGGATAAAATATAAATATCAAAGATGGTTTTAACTAAGGCAATATAGGGGAAATGTCCTTCAAATCATATTCTGTCTTATATTATAACTAATAGGTTGATATATATATATATATATATATATATATATATATATATATACACACACACACACACTTTGGATTATAAATTTTATTCTCTAGTTAGTCCCATACTCACAAAATCAGCCATCAATTAATGTTAGTTCAGTTGACTTAAAATTAAACATCACTAAATAGCTCTTTGGGAACAAAACTTTCAAGTGATATTCTGTAATAAAAAGCTGATTGATAAGATAGCAGAAGTGTAGTAAGGCAAACAATTTATTAAGGGGTTTCTGCCAGAGTGTGACCTGAAGAATCCAGATCAATTTATAACTACATTTTTTCTTAAAACCATTTCTGCATGTTTTGATCCTGACACAGATATACTGTTTGAACTTGAGTAATTTATTCAGTTATTCTGAGCTTTCTATATTGTCCACTGTAGGGGGTATGATTGGCAAACACATTGCACTGAGGTACCTGAGGATTTCATATGGTGAATAGATGGACAGGAAACACTGTCAAATGAGCACAATGTTTATTAAATCTTTATCTTTTGCAAAAGTGACATTTATAGAACTCACACAACTTCTGTAAAACAATCAGATGTGGAACTATTTAGCTAACAGTAGTATTGACTGGCATGTCATTTTCTATTGATATTTGCTGGTAGAGAGTAGGAATTTCAAAGTTGATGTCATTTGACCACGAACTGTGAAGCAATGTTATATTTTAGCTCCACCTTCCTTTGACTTTATTTAAATTATCTAATTTAAAGGTTATGCATCTTATATATTTTTTAATTTGTTCTTTTATTTATTTTTGATTTTTTCTTTTATTTTTTTAAATTTGTTCTTTTGTTTGTTTCAACATTTCTTCCACCAAATGCTTTCACTTTATTCTTCTATTTATACATTCTTCTGCTCCCATATTTGGAGGCAGACCATGCAAGCTCAGAGTCCTTTTCTGCATCATTTCCCTGTGCTCATCCCCCACATTTTCTCACCTCAACTCAGGTTCCCTGTCCAGTTGTTCTCAGGGGTAAGAGAGCAGAACAGATAAAAGACTGAGCTGACTCCCACTCCTTCACCTCAACTCAAGAGAGCAAGCCTAGATGATAGATAGATGATAGATAGATAGATAGATAGATAGATAGATAGATAGATGATAGATAGATAGATAAATAGATGATAGATAGATAATAGATAGATAGATAGATAAATAGATGATAGATAGATGATAGATAGATAAATAGATGATAGATAGATAGATAGATAGATAGATAGATAGATAGATAGATAGATAGATAGAAGGATGCAGATTCCAGTGAGAGATGGGGGCCTCTTTCCAAGGCCCGGGGCCAACTTCTCAGCATGGCCACTGGTTGGTCCAGATTTGGGTAATGTGCTGCCTTGAATCTGGGGTTTGCTGTGCCTCCAACTGACTGAGGAGGAGAGGAATGTGAGGGCGCTACTGGGAATCCACAGACATCTTGGAGGTCAGCAGCTGCCACATTGACAAAGAATGCCTGGGGCTTTGCAGGATGCAGAGTTGGTTTTGTTCAGCAAAGGCCACACTATCACCCTTCTGGATCACTGTGTCCCCAAACATCACGGCATGTAGCACACAGTCGCGGGACCAGACATCAGTCTGCTCATGGATGGCACAGTGCTTTGCATGGAGAAGAGGTCTGGCCCGGGAGGAGATGGTGCACCATCGGGGCCAGAGCCTGGCAGGAGGCCTCCACATGGGTGCATGCTTGATTCATGGAACCCGAGTCCATTAAAACTGGTGGCCCCTCATCTCCAAGCATGACACTGGTGTGCTATAGGTCCTTGAGGGCCTGACCCTGGGCATGAATGACCTCCAGGCCTCTGCAGATACACAGCAGCAACTGAAGGATTTGATCTTTAGTCAAGAAGTTGCCTTTGTGTTCTAGCCTTTCTGTCTCCTTACATAGTGTACCTCCCTTGAAGAGGGGTACTAGCAGCCAAGCCTCATGTGTGATGCCCTGCTCCCTCAGAGAGTAATCCACAAAGCAAACAATGTTGGGGTGATGGAAGAAGCCACACATGTCTGCTTCTCATTGGGTCTCTTCCCTAGTCCTGCCCTCCTCCAGTTTCTGGATAAAGAGGTAGCACTTTGTGTCAATGAAGACAGTTCCCCGAGGACAGACACACAGTGTGTGGCCCATAAAGTCTCAGTCCTCCTCCTTCAGGTCAGCCAGAAGCTGCCAAGGGTTTGCCCAGTTTGAGTTGGTTCTTCCAGTTAATGTGCTCGGGGCCCCAGGGACTATGTTGCCTTGGCCTGGAGGTTAATTTAGTCTTTGAAAGTATTCTTATTCTTGATGACCTTACTACTTAAAATGTGTTTTCCTAATACCGATCATTTCAAAGAAGTGTCCTTCATAAGTAATGGATCACCTCACTGAAGAAATTCGAAATGAGACATACAAACTTTGAATTTATAATTTTACTGATGTATTATTTCTTAATTAGTTACACCTTACCTAGTTTATAAAAGAATTTCAGTTATTTTCTGCTGCATATATGTAGTCTAGTGGTTTACTTTTATCAAAGGCATTTTTGGACCATATGCCTGATAATACAGTTCGAGAGTCACTGTAAAGGTGGCAGCCATATTAAGTTTCAGTTTAATAAAAAGTGACTGTTTTCTCTCTCTCTCTCTCTCTCTCTCTCTCTCTCTCTCTCTCTCTCTCTCTCTCTCTCTCTCATCTATCAATCCATCTATATCTATTACTTATCTATCTATCTATCTATCTATCTATCTATCTATCTATCATCTATCTCGTTTTTCAAACATCTCCCATCTTGAGCAATTCAATTTCAGCCAAGTTGTTCACAGAAAAAATGTCTCTGTTGTCAAACCAAGCTTTGGTTTTCCACCTGACAACACTTTCATGCTGATCCCTCCACATGACAAAAAGCATCCCTCAGGCAACAAAGGAGAGAATGCTCCTGTTGCTTGTGAAATCAATGATTAGCACAATTTTAAAACATAAAGAGGCCATCAAGAGTGCTAAGGGTGTGAAAGAAACAATGATCCCAGGTAATTGAAGAGAGAGAAAAGCTGTTGTTGATTTTGATAAACAGCATTTAGGGGACAGTGGTACTGGAACAAGCAAAGATGCTGCATGGCATGCCAACTGAAAGACACTCAGACCCATGCTGATAGTGACTCCTTTAAGGTCAGTAGGGTGTGGTTTTAGTAAAGAAGTGTTTATTTATAGATCAAACAATACATTATACATGTACTGTATATAGGAAAGGTTAAAACAGGTAATCATTTGGAGGTGTGAAAGGTTTAATTCAATTTACATTATTTCTAATGGGAAAAAATGATTTGATTTTCTGACAAATCACTTCTTGAACAGCCTTCCAGAATGAATTAAGTTTGATAACCAAAGTTCCACTGTATTTTTTTTCTGTTTCTTTCTTTCTTTCTGCTTCCCTCCCCTTTATTTCTCTCTCCCCCCACCCCCTCTCTTTTTCTTTAAGAAATATTTATTTAGTTCCTCATTCACGCAAGACACTGGGCTAACATTTGCAACAAGTAGCACAGGGCTTTAAGACATGAATTCAAAAATATCATTACCTGTTTCACATCTATTAAATCAGCCAGGTAATTTTTCAAAGGAAGCAGTTTATCACATATTCACATACTACATCTGATTTTAACATTTTTTTATATTTTATTCGCCACCTTTTATTATCCCTTATTTTTTTTAAGTTAAAACTTTAGTTTTTGTATCAGTTTTAAGTTCACTGCAAAACTGAGGACAAGATTCAGAGATTTTCTGCACACTTCTTGCCTACACACATGATAGCCTTTACCGTCATCATCTCCCACCAGCGTTACGATAAATTATAACACTCGTTAAAATTGATGAACCTACATGGATAATGTTATAATCACCAAAGTTCATAGCTTACATTAGGATGCACTTTTGATACTGTACACCCTATGGGTTGGAATCCTATATAATAAGATGCTAATATGCAAGTAGACTGAATGGCAGAATGACAGGTCATTATGATGCGCACTGACCATTAAGAGGCAGATGCTCAACAAAGGAGCTGCCCCCTGGTGGTCACTGTGCTCCCGTAGGGGAGCACTGCTCAGCCAGAAGCCAGGCTCATGGCTAGCAAGTGGAATGGCAGCGGCAGGAGCCTCTCGCACATCCACGCAGTGCTAAGGATGTCTGACTGCTGGCTTCGGCCCGCTCCCCATTGGAAGTGGGCCCAAGCCAGCAGTTGAACATCCCCCAAGGGCTCCTGGTCTGTGAGAGGTCAGAGGCTGGGCTGAGGGAAATCCCCCCCTCGCCAATTGCACGAATTTCATGCACTGGGCCTCTAGTAGATGTATAATGACATGTACAATATGGTATTGTGCAGAGTAATTTCAATGCCCTAAACATGTGCCCTTCCTCTCCATCCCTCCCATAATAGCTCTGGTACCCACTGATTTTTTGGGCTGTCTTCATAGTTTTGTCTTTTCCATAATGTCTTATGGTTGGAATCATACAATATGCAGCTTTTTCTGATTGGTTTCTTTCTCCTTATAACATGCATTTAAATTTCTTCCCTGTCTTTTCATGGCTTGTTATTTCATTTCTTTTTCCCCCACTGAATAATATTCTGCAGTCTGGCTGTGCTATAGTTTGTTTATCAGAACTTTAATCATGGCATTGGCATTTACTGTTTTTGAGATCTTAGATAAGTCACTTTAAGCTATCTAAGCCTCTGAATATATTTATTTCTAAAATGCAGGATGGAATTTCAGATTGTTAACAGTATAGTGACACTGGAGTCATGGTTAAGAAGATAGGGACAGAAGTAGGTATGAATCAAGCCTCTGTGATGAAGGGTCCTGTTACTCTACCTGTAAATTTGCATATATAATATAGAGTATATAATTATACTCACATAATTTGATATCTTGAAGATTAAATGAGAAAAAGCGTACATATAAGAAGTCAATAAATTTTACCTAATTTTTTTTTTTTTTTTTTTTTTTTTTTTTACTATTTAATGGATGTTCAACACCTCTTACCAATCCTTTTACTACTTCCTCTTAATTGGCTTCTTATATTTCTTATATTTCTGTGGTGACTCCTTATTTCTTTCTACTATTTTCATGCCCCCTACTCCTTTTCAGTTATTAAGGCTCCACAAAATATTATCACTTAATTTATAGACAAAAATAAAGATACAATGCTTGCAAACTTTCCCAGTACCTTTTACCAAATTATGTGTCAATACCCATCCTTATTATTTTAGTTTCTGAGGATAAATTGCCAAATGAGTGGTCATGGACTATTTCTTAATTTTTTTATTTATTTGTTTTTAGCTCTAAACAATGACACTAAATTAAATAATGGAGGCAACACACTTACTAATTGCATGACACTCAGTGAATGTTTGTTTCCATCCTTGCCATCCCAGCTTTTCTTCACCTCTATCTGTGTTCTATCCAATAAGGGCTTTCTTAATATGCTACAGATCAGAGTAGATCCCTTTCCATCAATGGCTCTCCAACATTTTACCTTTTGAATAAAGGTAAATGTCTTTGCTTGGCTTACAAGCCTGATATAGCTTCCCTAAATATCCTTTTCTCCTTTCTTCCACTTTCTTTTACATTTTATTCAGCTACCTATTTCTTGCCCATTGCTATTGGGCATGTTTTTTCTCTGTCTGGAATGCCTTTTCATGATTTATTTCTTTTTCATTCTTCAAGATGTAGCTTAACACCCTAAATATAAGAACTACATTAAGGTAATAGAGGTAATCATGCCATCATAGCATTTTATATACCTGTTACTAACTCTGTGCTGTATTGTAAATAGTTCTTTATATGTTCATGTTAAAAAAATTCAGAGTAGCCAGGACCGGTTTGGCTCAATGGATAGAGCATCGGCTTGGGGACTGAAAGGTCCCAGGTTCGATTCCGGTCAAGGGCATGTGCCTTGGCTGCGGGCATATCCCCAGTAGGGGGTGTGCAAGAGGCAGCTGATCGATGACTCTCTCTCATCTATGTTTCTGACTCTCTATCTCTCTCCCTTCCTCTCTGTACAAAATCAATAAAATATATTTTAAAAAAAATTCAAAGTATATAAAGACAATTTAAAGTTTAAAAAATGACTTATTTCCATCCGTCATTCTCATCCCCCATTGTATCTGTTGTCTGCAGCTTTTTAACTCCATGATTTAGGGTAAATCATTTATTATCTCCAAACTTCATTTCCTCCCCTCTCCCCCCATTTTTAACATGGGATAATATATCATAAAACTGTTGTGAGAATTGAAAAATAAGCACTTTACTCCTCATGGTCATCTGATTTTTACAACTTGGTTTTCGTATACACTGTATCATTCTGGAAATTTGTGTATGTGAAAGCACAGAGTTAAAGAATCTTTCTTTTTGTTTCTTTCCTTGAGTGCTCATTCCAGGCTTCATGTGACACGTTAGAAATAGAATTATTCAGTCACATTCTCCACCATGAAGGAACTCAGTCATATATTACTTATTGCTTGGCACCTTCAAAACAGAGTGAAAATTATTTTATAACAAAATGAAAATATGGAGACATATTTCCAAATTTCAGGAAAAATTGCTAGTGATTTTTAAATATCTGAAATCCTCTCTGCTCTATTTTGATCTTCATAACTCACACTGAGGATCCTACTATAGCTTATTTCTGCTCTGAAAGTCTTGCAATAGCTTTGGGCAAAAGGCAATAAAATTCTGATCTGGGATTTAACTCCAGAGAAAAGATCCTTTCAGTAATTTCTTTTGCAAACACAACCAACAGTAAACTCTAAGTTATTTAAGATGTAGAGACTTGGAGAATTATTTAGGGACTTTGCTATGTCTGACTTAATTCCCTCAGGCTGCTTCCCTTTGGCCATTTCACAATGCATCATAAGCTACACGAAACAGGAAAAGGGTAAAATTCAGATAACTCAGCGACTGGCAAGCAGTCTTGGAAAATTGTTTGATGGGCAAGAAGATTCTAAGTGATGGGTTGAATGGATTACATTTTTCTACCACCCAAAACAATAAACATTTCATTGTATGCTATTCTTGTGTACAACAAACGGTTTCATAAATTATACCCCTTAAAATATAGAGAGCAACCCTTGTTTGGAAAAATAAAATTACATACAAAAATTTTGAATGTATATTCTGATCACAGGAAATAATGCTCTGGGCTAATAGAAACATGGTGTTTCACTGAATTGTTACTATTGGCTAGTATAAAATAAGATAATGTTTTTCAATTATAATGGTCCTTATTAAATAATTAATCTTATTGCAAATAATGGTTTGTCTTCTTATCTAGCAATGAAAGATACTTAGAAAGCTTGCTAACTTTGGTTCCTGGGTTCTTCAAGTAGGTAATGATAGAATTTATTTAATCATGAATTATTTTTCCTATTGCTTATTTACTAATTCAGCATCCAAATGTTTAAAAATAAAATATTTAATTAAAATACGTGTAATATTAACAGACTATAGTAAAAATATCATAATTTGTTAAGGTTTTTAAAAAAATGCATATTATCATTTCAAGTTTATTAGTATTTATAGTTTTATTAAATTGGCATCATATAATAGATGGAGTTTCCTGAGAAGCAGGCTGTGAGATTGAGATTAGCATACAGTGCCATGATAAGGAAGTGCTCAGAAATAATCAAGACTTTTGGGGAGGAAAGGAAAGAAGCCGAACTGGGAGGGGGGATACAGTTTCCATGGAGGCACCATGCATCTCCTGGGGCCTCTGAGGTGGATGGACTTTCAGGTCGTCTGTCCCTCATTCAGGCAACGGGCCAGCCTTTATGTCCTGCACTGGTCACCGGAAGGAGGCTGATCCAGGAGGTCTTTCTTCAATTTAAGCAACAGCTGGGGAAATAAGTCCTTCATCTGGGCACCACATCCCATTACTTACTACACGGAGAATAGGTTAGAAGCCAAAGTGCTTGATACAGTTACACAAAAAGACTCTCCCTGCCCTGGTCTAATCCACCCATCTCTACCACAGTTTGAGCCAATTACCGTTGTTGCCCTCTTTCAATTCATACTCTGTGTGACCAACAAAGCAAGCTTTTCAAAAATAAATCTGTAGGGGGGTGAGGGCAGGTGTAAGGGGGGTAGGGACAGGCTTGAGAGAGGTCAATGGGGAAAAGGGAGATGTATGCAATACATACTTTAAACAACAATTAAAAAAGAAAGAGTAAACCAGAGAGTGTCACTGGCGCTGCCTAAATTATTCCAGTGTCTTCCAGTTGAAGGCAGGATAAAATCCAAAGTAATTGACGGTGGCTTTCAGGCTCTGTCCCATCTAACTCTTGTCTATTTCTGTAGCATTATCTTGTGCCACTTTAACCCTCCTCACACATTATGTCTGATACAAACTGGCCTTTTGGTCTCAAACACGCCACATTGTCTCTCAGTTGAGGGCATTTGTACTCCATTCCTCAGGCAGGCAGGCAGGCCTCCTCATTTTTCAAGCGATTGTGTCCTTATTCTTCAGGCGTCCTCAAACTTTTTAAAGTGGGGGCCAGATCACGGTCCCTCAGAGAACTGGAGGGCCGGACTATATGAACTACTAATTCCTACTGTAACACCTCGGCTGCGCTCACTGCCCAAAAAACCTGGCGGGCCGGATCAGACTCCTCTGCGGGCCGCATGTGGCCCTCGGGCCGTAGTTTGAAGACCCCTGCTAGACCAAGTCCCCATCAAGACCTTCGCTGAATACCTTGTTTTCTGTAGACCTCAAAAAGTTTTTCTCTGTCAACGTCGTCATATTTTTCTTTCTGATCTTCATTACAAGCTCTAAATATCTTATTTATTCCTATGTTTTCTGTCTTCCTGCGCTGAAATGAGACTCCTTGAGTAACTTTCCCATTCGATACCTCTTTTTGTGATATGCCATTGATACATTTTATTATTTACTACTGAATGAAGGTCCTGACCTATGCTAAATGATCCACCTATTTTGACTTATTTTTCTAATTACAGATTTATTTAGTTATAATTCATATGCCATTGAGTTAACATCTTAAAGTGTAAAATTCAGTATTGTTTTACTGTTCCCACACACTATTAAATCATAGAACATTTTCATCATCTCAGGAAAAATACCACCTTATACAATTTAAAATCTGCCCAGCTCTTGTAAACCACCTTTCTACTTTTTGTTTCTGTGGCTTTCCCTACTCTGTACATTTCATGTACAGAATCATACCCTATGCAACTTTTATATCGATTTTTTTTTTTACTTACCGGTAGTATAATGTTTTAAAAGTTCATCCATGTTATAGTATGTATCAGTATGTCATTTACTTTTTAGGGCTATTGTTCCACTGTATAGATAAGCCATGTTTGTATATCCATTTAGTAATTCATGGGCTTTTGGGTAATTTCCACTGTTGAGCTATTTGAGTCATGCTGCAGTGAGCACTCATGTTTTCATTGGGACATATGTTTTCAATTCTCTGACTTTACACCTTGCATGCATACAGTAACACCATATGAAAATTTCCAGGAACTACAATCTGTTTTTCCAAAGTGGACACACCATTTTACAATCCCACCAGAAATGGAGGAGGATTCTAGTAGTATCGTCTGTCTTTTTAATTTTAGCCATCTTAGTGGGTATGAAGTAGGATGTCATTGTGTTTAAATCTTATATTTTCCCAATGGCCATTGATGTTGGCATCTCATAATGTGCTAACTGAGCATTTCTTCTCAGAAGAAATATCATCTCAAAACTTTTGCTCACTTAAAAAATTGTTATGTATATGTATTTTTATTGTTGCGTTGCGAGAATTCTTTATATGTTCTGGGTACTAGTCTCATCATATATGATTTGCAAATATTTTCTCCATTCCTGTGGGCTATCTTTTTAGTTTGTTTATGATGTCCCTTCAAACACAAAATGTAAAATTTTTACTAAATCCAGTGTATTTCTTTCTTATGTCATATGTTTTTTATGCCAAATCTAATAAATCATTGAATAATTGGAGGTCACAAAAGATTATTCCTATGTGTTCTTCTATGAATTTTTTGCTCCTACATTTAGATATATGGTTCAATTTGATTTAATTTTTGCCTTTCTTGTTAGAGAGGGATCCGAGTTCAGAATTATGGTTTTGGGCCAAGACAGATGTAGCCATATCCATCATTGATGTGGTCCTGCTATTGGAATTGGAATAATGAAGTCTGCTGGCTAGAGATCTTGCCAGTTAGGGAAGTAATATTCCAGATATGATATCTAAAATACTGTTTTCCCAGATGGTATTTAGTTGAACATTTTCAGTTATCTGTGTGACTTGTTTTATTTTATGATTTCATGCATAAAAATGAGATCTACCTGGGAAAGGAGATGGAACAAAAACTAACAAAAATAACATAATTTTAGCAAAATTAACCAAAAAGTATCATGCACTGAATACAATAATTTAAAAAAAACTAACCTTTGTTTTTCTGGCAGAATTGTAGGATGTTTATGTGATATTTCAAATGCACACATTAGATGGTGTCAGCCATTAAAGTTTACCAATTTCCTTTTTTCCTTGGCCTATTTACATATGATTATATTGCAATGTGGTGTAATTCTTACTAAAGTATACAAGAAAGGGCAACATAGGCAGGAGAGTTATTTATGTTATTATATTATATTATATTATATTATATTATATTATAGTTTGTAACTAAATGATTTCAAGTGAAATCAAGTTAACAGGAACTAAATGTTTGTTATAGTGAAGCTTTTATACTATAACTGAAGATGAAAGGAACAATAACATTTTTTTCTCTAGAATGCTTATAATCATCACAGTATAGGCCACATTCTATGCATTAGAGAGCACTGAATATGAAAAAGGACAATATAATAATATTTGGGGTTTCAAGGATTTTTTTTCCTGGATCGAGCAGCAATAAAGAAGGATCTCAAAAGGCAGGCAGGATTTTATACATGAATATTAGGTCTTGGATGGGGATGGGTACAATGTACGGAGTGGAAAATGTGAACAAAGCAACATTTTTGAATCACTTGTGGCAGAAATATCAAGTGATTTGTTGGTTCTGGAGAATAAGATGCTTGAATAAGATTGGAAAAAGAATTAATCATAACGTGGAAGACGTTACATGTGAGTGAATATAAAATCAGTAGACTTTTCTGGTCACCTAATTTGGTATCATGATTCATGCAGAAAAAAATGAATAAGACATAGTTCTTGGCCCTTCCAAGAGGTGAGACTGAAATAACATACTATCACGCAAGTTTCTCCATGAAAGTGCTCTGGTATAAGTATCAATAAATTGCTCTAGGAGCCAGAATGTTGAACTACTAGGAAAGGTGGTCACATGTGAGCTGGGTTCTGACAGATGAGTCAAGCGTGAACCATGTTAGAGGCTGGCAGAATCCCTAGAGGCGTGTGGGGCAGATGCTGAAATGTGTATGGTGTGTCTGGGCTATAAGAGTTATGGCAGGAAGCAGGGAGAGAGGTGAGACTGGAATCCCTGGTTGGAGTCTGAGGATGAGTCAGTATGGAATCAAGGAACTAAATGGAGTTTAAAGCCAGACATCTACATTCAAATTCCATCACTGCCATTTATTACTTTTTATTCTCTGGTAAATTTCTTAACTTCTAATTTGTATAATGGGAGTAATAGTATCCATTTAGCAGTGTTGTTATGGCTGAAAATTAATACATAAACACATGACATAAAATCCTCCCAGTAGCAAATGTGAGTCAATAATACTATATTCATAAGGGTGCTATAAGAACTAAATGGAGTAAAAGAAAGCAAGCACAGGACACTGCTTGACACAAAGCCCTCATGGTCAAATAATGCTATCTTTTAAAAAAGGCTTTGAGAAGCTGTTCATTGCAGTTATACACCATGGCTTTTAAAAAATATGATTTTCATAATTTAGGAATTTTTTTTATCAATATCTGTGTGAAGATTAGTCTTTAAATGTTTTAACTTGTATTGATTTTAGGTTCCTTTCCAAGTAAGGCCTCTTCTCAGTTTAGGCCCTGATGACCTGATAGTGTGTTTTATTACAATCTGGATGATCTGATTGCACACCTTTACTACATAGATCACAATTAATTGTCATTTTATCTCTTTTTCTCCAATGTTTCAGAAAGTGTTAGGCTCATAAGAACTGGTTGACATGATTTTAAGCTTAGAAAAAATTAACGTGGAAATTTAATCTTAGTGTATTATAAAAGTACTAATATTTCTACTTTATGTTTAAAAGTCTACTGTAATTGTGTTACAGTACCCTCTACTCCCTGAAAGTGGCATGGCATCTCAAAGCATCTCACAACAATAATAGAAATATATTCAATATTCACTTTAATTGAAATAGTCCTAAGGTTAATGGACTCATGTCATTTGTTGAATGTCTATTATATTGAATGTTTATTTTTTTAAAATGTATATTTTTATTTATTTCAGTGAGGAAGGGAGAGGGAGATAGAAACAGAAACATCAAAGATGAGAGAGAATCATTAATTGGCAGCCTCCTGCTTGCCCCATACTTGGGGATCGAGCCTCTACCCTAAAATTAAATTTATTACAGTTATATCCTATGTAATGAAAGGGTAATATGCAAATTGACCCTAATGATGGAACGGCTAGTCTCTATGATGCACACTGACCACCAGGGGGAAGATGCTCAATGCAGGAGCTGCCTCTTGGTGGTCAGTGCGCTTCCACAAGGAGAGCTCTGCTCAGCCAGAAGCCGGGCTAATTACTACAAGCACAGCTGAGGCGGTGGGAGCCTCTCCTGCTGCCTTGGCAGCGCTAAGGATATCTAAACCAGCAGGTGGACAGCCCCTGAGGGGTCACGGACTGCGGGAAGGCGTAGGCTGGGCTGAGGGACTCCCCCCACTGCCCCCTGTTCACAAATTTTAGTGCCCTGGGCCTCTAGTTGGTTAATAAAATAATATGGGTTTCAAGTGTACAATTCTATTATACATCATTTGTGCATTTTGTGCTCACCACCTAAAGTCAAGACTTTTTCCGTCACCATATATTTGACCCCATTTACCCTTTACTACATTCTCACCCCGTTTCTCCCTGGTAATCACGTTCTGTTGTCTGTGTCTATGATTTTTTTGTTAGTTTTTTTTGGTTTCTTCATTTGTTACTTTCAGTTTTTTATCTCACATGAGTGAAATCACAATTCATTTTTAAGTGATGGAAGTAGACGATGATCCCCATGAAATGCTTTTTTTCATAGTTGAGAAGAGTCCCCATTGCCACATTTCTATTGAATGAAATTATAGCTTTTCTGCTGCTAAATTTCCATTGCATGTTGTAATTAAACCCTAACTCATCATAGTAAAAATATATTATTCTTATACCTGCTGGCTTCGGTTTATTAACATTTAGGATTTTGGTCTATCTTTTCCTTTCTCAAACAGTACTTTTCTGATTGAGTCATTAGAGTGAGAGTGTTTTTGTTTGATATTTTGTGGCATATTATGAAAGATGGAAAGATAAGTTACTTCAAAAGTTGGTAGAATTTGCCTCTTGCATATAATGCATGGCTTTTCTTTCTTTTTCTCTACATGTTATTTACTACTATTTCATCTTATTTTACCTCTCAATTTCCCATTGAGCAGTTTACATTATTTTCAGTGATTTGAAACTTTCAACTAAATTTTGAAATATTTTGTTGCGATGTTTATATTATTCTGTTTTTATTTCCACTGATTTTTAAGTATTTGTTGTTTGCTTTTCTCTCCGACTTGTGTGGTAAATGTGTCAGGCAGTCTGCCAGAAATTCTTATGACTATTATTACATTATTTTTTTCCATTTTATTTGTGAGAGAGAAATTCTGTGAGAATCAGTAACTGTCTCAAAGTCCCAGAGTCGGCGGTGGGACTGAATTGCACTTGTTTTCTTTAAGCATTATACAGGCTCTTGTTAGTGGAACACAATATCCATTTTCTAATCCCTGAGATGAAGGAAGTGAGCCAGGACATTTGTCTTAAAGAGTCAGTTTGAAGGGGAAAAGGAAAATTACCTCTTTTTACCCTACTTTGTCCAGAAGTTCCTGCTCTAATCATGTTTGTCTCTAACTGTGCTGAATTTCAGTCTTCCTAATGACACAAGAGAATGCAAATAAATCCGATCTGTCTCATTCCATAGGAAGGCACTGCCCCTCATAATTGCTGATCCTTTCCCTAAATGAAGGGAAGCTAACTGGTCTAATCTGTTTAAAACATCTTTTATATTCTGAGGTCTTCTGAGGTTATTTGTGCATTTCAACAAATTACTAGATATAATCAATGTTTAAAGAAATTTAAAAAACATAAAAAAAACTAGCTCATAAAATATTTTGCCTTTCATCTGTGACTTTGAAACATATTTTAAAGTATTCCAGTTTACTTTTTCATTCATTATTGAAAATCCTAACACATTCCACTTTGAGCTCTAGAAAAATGTCATTATAGAGGTATTCTTATCCCAGCTTTTCCCTGTGCGCACGGAATAAAACTTCAGATTATGTGCTTGATTCGTACTATGGTGACACTGGGTGCCTTTGTGTAGGGACTAAACCTCCCCCAATATATGGTCATTGGTTGTTCTCAGCCACTCCCTTGACTGAAAAATTCATGTGAAACTTGAAACGGTTCACTTTGTACATGTCCACTAACACTTAGCATTTTACAATGGACAGACTGTTTTATGTTTCCCTAAATATATTCTTGGTCACATCTTCTCCATTTCAATGTGCTTCAGTAAATATAGCTTATCCTTAAAATGTCTTTTGTTTAGCAGATTAGAAAACAAGAGTTTCCAGTTTTTTAGGATATTTAATTTGGGATCATTCATGTTGGCCTTAAGCTTCAGCTTTGGAAAGTTTGCCATTTTCTATGCTCTATCCATTCCCATATCTTTTCCATTTTTTGTCAGATAAATTAATAAAATATTATTATTATGTCTGTCCTATCTTAATCATTCTCTTTGTTATTTTGATTATTTTTGGTCTTAGTCACAGAACAGCATCATCTATATACTGAATGGCCAGATTATTATGATCTCTGAACCCATAGGCCAGGGAGAGGGGACTTGGGTGGTTGGCCAGTCTGCCTGCTGGTCAAACTCCTGGTCAAGAGGACAATTTGGATATTAGCCTTTTATGACATAGGATACACACTGAGTGGCCAGATTACTATGCATTCAGAGATCATAATAATCTGGCCACTCAGTGTATATATAAAAGGCTAATATGCAAAGTGTCCTTGTGGGAGCTCTATGGCTCACTATGATGTGTGCTGACCACCAGGGGGCAGTGTGGAACAAAGAAAGGCCCCAGCCTGCAGCCAGAAGGCCCTGATCAGACCTGATCACTGGCCCAGGCCTAAGAACCCTACCCATTAATTAATTTTGTGTACCAGGCTTCTAGTTGGTATATATTTTTCTTACAGTCATTTCCAATATTGATTTCTACTTGAGTCAACCTTGATAGAAATTCTTATTTTACTTTTAAGCTACAGTTAACACAAGCATCATTGAAATCCATTTTATCTACAACTGCTTGATTATTTTGAAATTATGTACTCCAAATGTTGAGCCATTAAATTTTTGCAAGAGGAAAATGATAATCACTCTTTTCCCCTTGAGACTTTGGTTTACTAACTCAATATTCTATGTCAGACTTCATAAATCAAACAACTTTTGATATGTAGACTTAGGATAATTTCTTGTTAATTATAATCATTCATAAAAATAAGGATACTATTTAGGATGTTAAAATAGTTATAGATTTTATAGGCAGAATGCAACAATTCCATTCTTTTGTTATGGTGGGATCATTGTGAGCTTGAAAGAAATTCAGAGTTTGTGACCTGACTTTTGGGTTGAGGTTCAGTCTCCTTCCAGCTGACATTTTATATTTCAAATAAGTCAGCCTTTATTTCTTTATTTAGTGTTTCTGGTGGTATGTGGGAGGGAGGGACGGGGGGGGGAGGGGGAGTGAAGGAGGGAGTGTTGTGCTTCAAACAAAGTCCCACCAAACACCCACACAGCTTTCTGATTTTTCTCTTTTTTAGTCCTTAATGCATTTACTTTCCTGAAGATTTGTACTTTCTTTTTAATAAACACTTAAAATAAGTTATTTGCAGTTGTAATTCAACACAGAGTTGCAAGCTTTTCTTATAACTTATTTTAGATTTCATTTTATTTATATTTTAAAATTTTATTTAAAAAACATAATTTAAGTAGTATTCACTTATTGTTTCCCTTTAATAGTGTATTTTCTTTTTAAAGAAAGATGTGAAGTGGTTATAAAAATAAATACAACAAAAAATGAAGAAATAGAGCAGAAGGAAAATATCAGTGTAAAATTTGAAATGAAACAAGGAGCACAGTTAATGCATACAATGTACTTCTTAGAGATGGAGCACAGACTGAGTTCTTCCTAACCACAGATGCCACAAGAGAAATATGATAATTTACATGATTCACACAGTGTCTATCATAGCAAACTGGTGGACTCATGGGTATTAAGGTTATGGTGAAATGAACACTTTTAATAATACTATTCTCTTAAATGCAATAATATGTTTCCCTGGGCTTTTCTTATATGTTTCTTCATTTATTGTAATGGCATATCAATAAAGGTTCATATCAACAAATTTATTTATCGGAAAGATCAAACTATTCCAATATAGTACAATACCATCTGATCATCTGACCAAATTAGAGGGTATGCTTCAGATTATGCAAATGATGTGCAGTGTTCAAAATGCAATTTGTTGAACTCATGGCTGGGCCTAAGGGAAATAAGTCAGACAGAGACAGACAAATACCATATGGTTTTACTTATGCTGTGGAGTCTAGAAAAACACAACAACAATAACAAATGAATAAACAAAACAAAACAAAAACAGACCCATAGATATTGAGAACAACCTGATGGTTGCTAGAAAGGAGGGTGTCGAGTATGGGTGGAAAGAAAGCACAAAATCATAAGTAGAAAGTAGTCCAATAAAGATAACTTTCACCTTTTTAAATCTCATACATATAAAAAGCTTAAAACAAAATACAACGAAAATGCTATGAGAGGTGTGTGTGTGTGTTGGGGGAGGGGAGTGATGATTGATGACCAACAAATGAAGAAAAAAAATTAAAATATAAATTTTAAATACAAATATTTTCCAAGTATTTGATTATTAGAAAGACTATTTGAAATATTCACCTCTACTACTATCAAATATGTAGCTATTATTCATTAAAATAATAGATGTCATTAATCCATTATATGTAAATTTATTAGAGGCAGGCTTGGCAAGGTCCCAGAGGGGCTGAGGGGACTAGGCACTGCCATCTTGTGGCTGTGGGTGCCTCCATCTTTGAGGGCGGGACAGTAAATTAGCATACTCCCTCCTTATTGGCTGTGGGCGCTGCCATCTTTGCAACAGTGTAAGGGTCAATTAGCATATTCCCTCTTTATTAGATAGGATAGTTGCTGTATTCCATCACATCCTTTTTCTGTATTTACTGATATGATCATGTGATTTTTATTCTTCATTTTGTGGTGTATCATTTTAATTGATCTGCATGTTTTGTACCAATCTTGCATCCCTAAAATAAATCTGACTTGATCTTGGTGTATGATAATTTCAATGTATTGCTAGAAGAAGTTTTGCTAATATTTTTTGAGAATTCATCAGGAATATTGGCTTATATTTTTTTTTCTTTGTAGTATTTTTATCTAATTTTATTAGGGTAATGTGGGCCTTGTAAAATAAGCTTGGAAATCCTCACTTTTCCTGAAGTTTTTTAAATACTTTGAGAAGGACAGGTGTTAGGTCTTCTTTAAATGTTTGGTAAAATTCACCTGTGGCCAAAACCGGTTTGGTTCTGTGGATAAAGTGTTGGCCTGCGGACTGAAAGGTCCCAGGTTTGATTCTGGTCAAGGGCATGTACCTTGGTTGCGGGCACATCTCCAGTAGGGGGTGTGCAAGAGGCAGCTGATCGATGATTCTCTGTCATCGATGTTTTTAACTCTCTATCCCTCTCTCTTCCTCTCTGTAAAAAAAAAAAAATAAAAAAAAAAAAAAAATATATATATATATATATATATATATATATATATTCACCTGTGAAGCAATATTGTCCATTATTTCTATTTTATGTATGTTGTAGTAATTTATCCACTTTGTTCATGGATTTCCAAGTTGTTGCCATATAGTTGTTTGTTATATCTATAATACGAAAAGTGTGATATGCTAATTAGTCCAGATGTACTTCTGGGGCTGTGAGGGGAGCCTGGGTCGCAGGTGCCAGCCAAAAGCTGGAGGGAAGCCTGAGTCTTGGGTGCCTGCTGGTGGCTGGATGGAAGCCTGGGTCCTGGGTACCAGATGGAAGCCAGTGCCAGCCGCTGATTACATGAATTTTGTGTATCAGATCTCTATGGGGGTTATTTTGTTTTGTTTTGTTTTTGGGGTGTGTGTGTGTGTGTTTTATAATCCTTTGTATTTCTGTGGTGTCAGTTTTACTTTTCTTATTTTATTTCTGATTTTATTTATTTATGTTCTCTTGTTTGTTTTTTTATGAGTCTGTTTAAAGGTTTGCTGATCTTCTTTATCTTTTCTAATAACCACTTCTTAGTTTCATTGATCTTTTGAATTGTATTTTTATTTTCTGTCATTTATTTTCCATCTAATGTTTTTTTTATTCCCTTCCTTCTACTCACTTTGGGCTTTGTTTATTGCTGTTTTTCTACTTCCTTTAAGTGTAAGGTTAAATTGATTATTTGAGATTTTTCTTATTCTTGAGGTGGGCTGTGTTGCTATGAATTTTCTTCTTAGAACTTCTTTCACTGTGTCCAAAAGGTTTTGATTTGTTGTGGGTTCATTTTTATTTCTCTCAAGATATCAATCTTTTAATATCTTTCTTGATCTCATTCATTGTTTAGTAACATGCTATTTATCCTCCATGTTTTTGTATATAATTGGTTTTCCTTATAATTGATTTCTACTTTCATATTGTTGTGTTTGAAGAATATGCTTGATTTCAATCTTTTTTAATTTGGTCTCAACTAAGATGTCTTTCTTTTGCAGCTTCTAAGATTCTCCCTTTGTTTTTAACCTTTGCCATTTTAATTATGATGTGTCTTGGTATGGGCCTCTTTTAGTTCATCTTGTTTGAGATTCCCTATGCTTCTTGGAGCTGTGTGTCTGTTTCTTTGACCAGATTATGGAAGTTTCTAGCCATTATTGCTTCAAAGAATGGGTATCTTTCTTTTATAGCTGGTTCTTATGATGTGGATATTGTTATGCTTCATATTTTCATTGAATTCCTTTAGACCAATGGTCGGCAAACTCATTAGTAAACAGAGCCAAATATCAACAGTACAACGATTGAAATTAATTTTGAGAGCCAAATTTTCAAACTTAAACTTCTTCTAATGCCACTTCTTCAAAATAGAATCGCCCAGGGCATAATATTTTGTGGAAGAGCCACACTCAAGGGGCCAAAGAGCCACATTGGCTCATGAGCCACAGTTTGCTGACCATGGGTTTAGACTATTCTTATTTTTTAATTCTTTTTTTTTCATGCTGCTCTTATTGGGTATTTTCTACTACCTTGTCTTTCAAATCACTGATTCAGTCCTCTGCTTCATTTAGCCTGCTGTTGATTCCTTCCAGTGTATTCTTCATTTCTGATATTGTAGTCTTCATTTATGACTGATTATCTTTTATGGTTTCTATACTTTTTTCATGCCTTTGATATTCTTGATAAGTTCCTTGAGCATCCTTACAATTATTGTCTTGAACGCTGTATCTTGTTTGCTTCCATTTCATTTAGTTCTTTTTGGGGGATTTTCTTCTTTTATTTTGGACATGTTTCTCTGTATTCCCACTTTGGATATCTCAGTATTTTTTTTTTCTGTGTACTAGTAGATGGTTCCGCTATGCCTTGGTATGGTAGCCTTATGTAGCAAGTGTTTTGTGTGGCACAGAGGCTCAGTCTCCATAATCTTCAGAGCTAGGTGCTTCAGAAATGTTTCCTGTGTGGATTATGTGACCCTCCTGCTATAGTTTAGTCTTGATTGCTGTTGGCTTATCCATGGGTGGGGATTTCTCCTATGCTGTCTATGAGGATTGACCCCAAACCCAATGTATGAGTTACTGTGCTGGAACTGGCTCTATAAAGCCCTAATAGGTTTTGGTGTCTATTGAGAACCCCTAATGTGTGTGCTGTTTATTGAGCTAATTGCTTATGCTCTGATGTAGTATGTATCCCTGGTTATGTTGGTTCTGGGACACTTTGGGAGGGGATCCAGTGCTGATTGCTGTCAGGTGTTACCAGTGACAGGCCCTGGGCTACCTATTTGAAACTACAAAGTGATCTGCATTCTGATTCTGTCTCTGCTAGAACTGGGTGTTCATGGGAGGGGCCCAGCTGCACACCAAGGCTATTTTCTACCATTACTGACCCTGGGGGCAGGTCAGCAAAAGGTCTAAATTTTCTTGAGCACTGCATTCACGGTTTAACTGTGTGATAGGCTAATTTACTGAAAGAGCCTCTGTGAGTTGCTTGAGGTAGGCTCTCAGTGATTCACCAGGTAGGGGAGAATGGTGCTCACCAGACTGACAGTCAGACATGGTGCCAGTTCTGTGTTTGAGGTCATTAACAACAGTGTCAGGGTGCGTGAAAGTCTGCTACCACTTCTGTGTGCCTGTGGACCTTGGTGATGGGGCAGGTCTCAGCAATTCATCAGAGTGAAGCCAGCATTATTCATCAGGCCACATAGACCAGAGTCTGGCCATGTGAGATGAAGGCTCTGCACAACTGTGGCACTGGGTTGAAGAAAAAGACCCAGAACAGCTAACACAATATTGGGGGGGGGGGGGGGATTCAGAGGACTAACACTACCTGACTTCAAGATTTACTAATATAGAGCTACAATAAGTAAGACAGTATGGTATTAGAAAGAAAAAAAAGGCAGATAGATCAATAGTATGGAAAACAAAGCTCAGAAATTGACTTACAAAAATCCAGTCAACTGATATTTGACCAAGAAGCAAAGGTAATTCAGCGGAGACTAGAGAGTCTTTTCAATTACTGGTGTAACAACTGGACATCCAATAAATACAAAAAGTGAATGTAGACACAGTTCTTACACTCTTTATAAAAATAAAGTAAAAATTGATTAAGTGTAAAATGCAAAACCAGAAAATAGAATAGGAGAAAATCTAGATGATGATATATTTGGCAATGACTGATTGATTAATTTATTGGTTTTAGAGCAGTTGAATGAGAAAGAGAGAGAGGGAGGGAAAGAGAGAGAGAGAGAGAGAGAGAGAGAGAGAGAGAGAGAGAGAGAGAGAGAGAGAATATCAATTTGTTGTCCCACATATTATGCATTCATTTATATATTCTTGTATGTGCCCTGGATGGGGATTGAATCCGCAATGTTGGCACATTGGGACTACACTCTAACTGACTAAGCTACCCAGCCAGGCCTGACATTGACTTTCTTTTAGCTGCAGTATAAAAGGTGTTATATGTAAAAGAAAGAATTGATAAGCTAAAATTAATGTAAATGAAATATTTTTACTCTGTAAACAATATAGTCAAGAGAATTAAAAGAAACCCCACAGACTTACAAAAGACACATCTGATAAAGAACTGTTATAAAAATGTACAAAGAACCCTTAAAACTCAACAGTGAGTAAATGAACAGCCGAATTAAAAAATGGATCAAAGACTTCGAAAAACATTTCACCGAAGAAGATATACAGATAGCAAATAAACATATGAAAATACGTTCCACATCATATGTCATCAGGGAAATGAAAATTAAAACAATGAGATATCACTGCATGCTTATTAGAACAGCCAAAATTCAGAAAACTGACAACACTAAATGCTGATGAGTATGTCAAGCAAGGGGAACTCTCATTACTATTGGGAATGTAAAATGGTACATCCACTTGGAAAGAAAAGTTGGTGGTTTCTTATAACTCTTACCATTTGACCCAGCACTTTCCTTGGTATTTACTCAAAGGAATTGAAAACTTATGTCCACATAAAAAAACTGCACACAGATGTGTATTGAAGCTGTATTTATAATTGCCAAAACTTGGAAGCAACCAAATATTTCAGTAGATGGATGAATGAATAAATAAATTGTGGTATATTGAATAAATGGAATACTGTTTAGTGTTTTAAAAAAAATGAGTTAAAAATCCTCAGTAGACATGGAGGAAACATAAATACATATTGCTGAGTGAAAGGAATCATTTTGAAAAGTCTGCATGCTGCATGATTCCAACTATATGACATTTTGGAAAAGCAAAACTATAAAGACAATAAAAAAAAAATCAGTGTTAGCCAGAGGTATAGGCGAAAGGATGAATAAGCAGAACACAGAGGACTTATAGAGCAGAGTAACTACCCTGTATACTCTAACGATGGACACATGTCATTGTAAATTTCTTCAAACCCATAGAATGCACAACACCAGAACACACCCTAGGTGAACTCTCAGTGGTCATGAGATGTCAGTGTAGGTTCATCACTAATAACAAAAATGCCACTCTGGTGGGCGATGTTGAAAATGGTTGAGGTTATTGGAGGGCAGGATAGGGAGCGTATAGGGAACCTCTGTATAGGCCGTCCCCCACTTTCAAGGGTTCAGTATACAATTTTTCAAATTTATGATGATGGGAAAACTACTTGCACTGATCTTTCTCCCAGGTTTGCAGTATGATGTGCAACTGCCTCTCATGATGCAGTGGGTCAAACTGCATTTCCCAGGCAGGCAGGCAGGTGAGCATGAGAGGAAAACAGCCTCCCCACTGCAGGGAGCTACGTTGCCTGCGTTTTTTAATGTTGTGTTCTGAGCACAGCGGAAGTAGTTGAGGCTAAGCTATGATGTTTGGTGTGTTAAATGCATTTTGTACTTGGAATATTTTGAATTTACAACGGGTTTGTCAGGAAATAACCCATTGTAAGTCCTGGAGTGTCTGTACTTCCCTCTCAATTTTGCTGTGAACTGAACACTACTTTAAGAAATAGTCTATCCAAAAATAGCATCTTTTAGAAACTTAGTATTTATGGTCCAAAATGCAGTTTTTCAAACTTTCACCTTCTGTAAAAAATGCTGGACAAAAAGTTAATATTTAATGACTATTTCTTAATAGTTAGGTGGATTGACTGGTTAGTCTATTGTACTATCACAAGTGAGACAAACTATTATAGCCGCTCTTTTGCTGTTTAATTTTTAAAAGTGATGGAGAATCCTGTTCTATATTTTTGACGTTTATTTTCTATTTTACTTTCTTTGTCATTCAAAAGTGTTAATATCTAGTACATAAGTCACCATATTGTATTGTAACTAATCTGCCAGATATGTCTTTGGGTTAACAAAATACTTAGTATTAAAATGAGTAACTTGATTGAGGCTTTTCTTATAAGGACTTTTCCTTAAATATGTCATGAGTTTCAAGTAGTAAATATAGATACAATCTTTTATTGCTATTAATAGTTAGTACTTTGTAAAAATGGCTGCAAATGATTATTGTTTTGTCCCATGTCAAAAAGTTTGGTGAAATTCTCTTCCCTTTTTATATGTTTTATACATATGTAGGTATTCTCACTTGTTTTGGTAGGAAATATTTACGAATCAGATGTGGTGACTGTTGGTTCTGAAGCACACTGTTTTAGGGAAAAGCATGTACAGAAGAAACTGGGTATTTGGTTTGCTTAAAACGTGTCTGAAAGATAGCTGCTTTTAGACTCCGTTTTCACCCATCATTGCCACTTCAGTGAATGGAAAATGCTGGACAGACTTTCAGGACCATGGGGATTGCTTACTCAGCCAAGAAAAGCACAAACAACATAGTTAAAAGATATGTTACCATAGTTACATGAGCATTTTCGTTTCAGAAGTTAAAGAAAGAAAGAAAGAAAAAAAAAAACAGAAAAGAAAAAGGAAAAAAAGATCCTGGCCAGCCTGGCTCAGTGGTTAGAACATTGGCTCCACTCCAAAGGGTTGAGGGCTCGATTTCCAGACAAGGGCAGGTACTTGAGCAGCAGGTTTTCTGCCCGGTTAAGGGCTTGTGTGACCCATGAGTCAATGTTTTTTTCTCTTTCTATCCTTTCCTTCCCTTCCCTCTCCTCCATTCTACTCTGCCTAAGATCAATGGGGGGGGCGGGGGGGGGGAGCCTCAGGTGAGGATTAACCTAAAAATAAAGGCAAAAATTATCTCTATACGAAACTTCTATGAGGAACAACTCTTCTGTATAGAATTGTAAGGTTTGAATTAATTAAAAATTAAAAATTTTATTTAAAATACATATTCTGTGATGTTCACGTGAAACTTTTTATGTCTATATGTGGCATGTCTGATTTGGAGAACAAAATGTACTTTATGTGTGTTTTGCCAAATATAGACAAGAGTTTGAAGCAACTGTTCACCTTCAAAGCAAGATCTAGTATGAAGATAAATGCAGCATTTAATCTTTCCCCATATTCAAACCTCGTTCATGAAATATTCATATGATCAAGGTTGGAATTGTGCTATTTATTATCTTAATAAACTCCAAAAGATGTATTGTCTTCCTTGCTTCTGTAGATGCAAAAGAAAGGAAATAATAGTATTGAAAATACTTTTGTTTTACTTTTGGGGGGCAGGGAGTAAGAAAATCTCTACTTTATATTTATCCTCTGATTGTTACAAATAACTGTATTCAATTTCTAAAGTATTCAGCTATATTCTATACTATTATTTAAAAAAATGTATACACACTTTAATGGTTTAATAACTCACTTAATTTTCACGTTTAACTGATTTGAAATAATGGAAGAAACCAGACTAAGCTTTGAACAAAGAAAATTTATCCTAAAATGCCGCTAGTCATTTTTTTAAGTGAGGATACATGAAAGAGAAAGTTTACAGTACAAAACCAGCAACAGCTGACAAATTGAGGGTGCACAAATACTGAACAAAATGATTCTTGATCTTTGCAATTTCATTGCTTTGTGGTATCATCAGTTCTTGGACCAGAAAGGTCATTAGTTTTAAAATAGGCATTGACCAAAAAAAATAATAATTTCTGTAGGGTCTTTTAAATTTTGAAAATGAACTAAATGTTAATAAACACTGACTTTATAGCCATTCAAAATGTGTATACATTTTAAATAATATTTGTTTCTTATAAGGCCCTGAAATATTTGCATTTTGTATATGCAGACTTTGATCTAAGAATAATAAATTCATAAAAATGTGGATATAAACTATGAAATGTCTTCTTTTTAAGATTTTGTGTCCTTCAAAATATAAAATTAATGCATTTTTATTTAAGATTGTGACCAAGAGTGTGAATGTCTTTGTGTGACTGGAACACTTAAAATGTGAATTTGAGAGCTCTTTTTATTCTACTTACTTTGTAGACTAACAATGCTGCTAGAGAGTTACAATCTAGAAAGAAGAATGAAAAAGATATACAAATACAAACAGATATCATGAGATGAAACATACTCTCCTCTCACTCTGGAGGTGTGACTACATTCCTTTCTCAGAATTCCTATAATTAACTCCTTCTTTGTACTTAAGCTAGCTCAGGCTGGTTTCTGTTACTTATAAGTAGAAATTTGTTGCCTAATGTAATTGATCTTGGACTTGTCAAATTTGAAGTTCCGGTAGGATTTCTCGATAGGACTATCTAGCACCTACATAATACCTATAGGTTGCTTTTATGCTTTGGCTAGTGCATATAGTGGAAGTGATTTTTATTTTTTTAATGGAGGGAGGAGATTATAGCGAACAGGAGTTTTTGCATTCTATTTTTGAACTAATTATTCTTGGTTCTCAGGAAAGCTATAAGATTTCATATGTTTATCTTACTACTTCCTTTTTTTTTTTTTTTACTAAATTTTTGTTAATTGTCTTAAGGTTTATAAGCATAAAATCATATTGCTCAGAAATAGTAATAATATGTCAATTCCCTTTTCAGGTTGTGTTGCTAAGGACTTACACACAAAAATCATAATGTCCTGCTCCATTATTCATTTCTTTTTTTCTTGGAAATTTTTTATGTGTGTGTGTGACAGAATTTCTGAGGAAAAATTAAGCTCTTTTGATGTTTGGACAGCTATAAGAAGACCAAGCTAACTGTTTTGTGAGCCAAACAGAGTCAGTGAGCCAGATGCAGTGTGACCTGGGTCAAGGTTTAAAGAGCATGTTGTGTGTGTTTGTTTTATAAGAGGTGGTGAGAGCAGAGTAGTTGACAGGTTCAGTATTTAGGTCATGTGCTAGCCTTCCTTTGTCTTTGGAACATTTTCTATATACAGTAATGGTGTTTTCTGTTTCTAGAAAGTTTGATACACAACATTTTTGTTTCAATTATGTTCTAATTTACCTGATTTATTTTTAAATTTAACTTTTTGTTTTAAGTTTGAAGGAAAATTGACTCAGGTTTTTCTTTTATTAATGTATGCCATAACTATAGTATATTTGTCACAATTAATAAACTAATATTGATCTAATATTGATGACTGATTTTTTTTAGTGATTGCCTAATGTCCCTTTTTTGGATGCCACATCCAAGAAACATTAAATGTCCTGTCTCCTTAGGTTGCTCTTTGCTGGACATTTCTGATTTCCTTTTTCTTTTTTATTTACTTGTTTTCTAATTTTTAAATTACAGTTAACATTAAATATTATATTAATTTCAAGTGTTCAACATAGTGATTCAACATTTATATCTTTTTTTTTAAATATATATTTTATTGATTTTTTACAGAGAGGAGGAGAGAAGGATAGAGAGCTAGAAACGTCGATGAGAGAGAAACATCGACCAGCTGCCTCTTGCACACCCCCTACCAGGGATGTGCCAGCAACCAAGGTACATGCCCTTGACCGGAATCGAACCCGGGACCTTTCAGTCCGCAGACCGACGCTCTACCACTGAGCCAAACCGGTTTCGGCATAAACATTTATATCTTATGAAGTGATCACCAGTAAGTCTAGTACTCATCTGACATCATATATAGCTATCACAATATTATATTAACTACTAGAGGCCCAGTGCATAAAATTTGTGCACAGGGACCGGAGTGTGTGTGTGTATTCATTCTTATATATTTGATGTATAAGTGCTGATACTTAATGCCATATTGAAATATTCACAAACACTTTTGCTTCTTTCAGTTTTACTTTGTATTTCTAATACTGTTTTCTTTATACACACATTTTATTAATTTTGTAAAGTTTCATGATCATTATTTTTTTGTTATAGAATGTATGTTTTTCTACCCTCTTTGTCCAGTTTAAGTTTTCTTGCTTTTTTTCCCTACTCTATCGCACGTTGATATTGCCATCCCTGCTTTCCCTTTACTCTTCAAAATAAATTACACTGTGCCTTAAACATAGTTGATGCTCAAATATTTGGAAAGTGATCTAATAAAAGGGTAATATGCAAATTAACCATCACTCTGTCACAAAAGATGGCAGCACCCATAGCCACAAGATGGCAGTGTCCAGTCCCCTCAGTCTCACTGGAGTCCCCCAGTCTTGGAGGGGCTGCCACTGAGAGCGGGCAGCATGAGCAGCCTGTGGAATGCTTGCTTCATCACCGTGGCAATGGAGGGCCTCTGGACAGTGGGCCGAGTGGCCAGGGCAGGATGCTTGCTTCATCGCCATGGTGACGCCCAGCCAGGGGGCCAGCCTCCCTAGCCAAGCGCACACCCACAGAGGAGACAGCAGGTTTGACTCGCACGGAAGTAGTGTGCCTCCCTCAGAAGCCGCATGGAAGTGGCGAGTGGCCTACTGGGCGCCATATCACTCAATGGGCTACTAGTATATATATTTTTCTCATTCTTATTTACACCGATAAATAAGAATGAGAAAAATAAGAAGTGAATTAAGAAAATACACAGCCAGTTTTCCATGGAAGAGCCAGCTGATTCATCATATATATAAATGTGTGGATGTTTTCTTTAAATTATCTGAATCCTCACATACTTCCATATTTTACAGTTTAAAAAGCTGTTGATACCTATATAACCAACCAAACATTTCCAATAGTCATCATTATATGAAAGAAATGCAGGGGTAGTAATGTTTAATTATAGATCTTTTTTTGACACTTAAAAATAGGACTATTGTCTATTTGTGGTTCACTTACTTGGCATTTTAGTTTTCTCACTGTTTTTTTCAAAATAATGCATTTCACAAATAAAAATGCATACCATCTATAACAGAAGATGTCATATGAGTTTAGTAACTGAGTCATTTTTTGTTTTCATCTTTATAGGAAGACTTACATATTATGCATAATATTTATACACATATTTTTATAAGTGTATGAGATTCATTCTATTAAAAAGAACATGGGGAAAAGGTCTAATGTCTTAAAAATTTATATTTTTCCCTGTCAAAGTATTTCATTTTCTGAAATACATTGAAACAAAACTGCGCTAAAGAGTATTATTAAAGAAATTGTAAGAATGAGTCAAGAACACAAATATGAGCTATTCCCAGATAATATAAGTGTGATTTCCCTCTGGTATTAAAAGAAGATATAAAGATGGGTTAAAGATTTATTGAACATATCTTTACAGGTACAGTAACATTGTAGATCTGAAATAGTAGGTATTGGAAACCAAAGTCTCTTCTACTCATATAAAATGATACAGAATATATTAAGTATGAAGATCATAAATAAACTAATTGAAGACACAACCAAATATACCTTAAAGTTAGACAATATTTTTGCTTCCAGTCAGGCTAAATTACCATTTTAAATGAGAATTTTCTTCAAAGCATATTTTAATCAACTTATTTAACAAATATTTATAGGACTAAGCCTTTGTGCTAGGAATAAATAGTGAACAAAATGAAAGCCTCATCTTTATTAAACTTGAAATCTTGGGCTTATTCCATTTAATAATGTATTCCTCCATTTAAAAAAATCATACTTAGACTCTTCTTGAATTGTAATCTTTGAACTATTAAGAAAAGTCAAGAAAACATAATGTATGAGGAGCAATATTTATTGCTTTATTGGCCAGATACTTCACAGGGCTTTATACATGTTATATAATAGTTACCACAAACTTATAGAATTTAGGTGCTTGTGGGTTATTGGATTCACTTTATGTCTAAAGAAACTAATTTTTATAGACTTCTTCGAAATAAGCCAGTCAGAGAAATATTAATATACATGATCTCACTCATTTGTGGAATATAATGAACAGCATAAAATGATGAATAAAAACAGATCCAGAGACAGAGAAGCATTGATCAGATCATCAAACCTCAGAGGGAAGGTGGGGGGGGGGGTAAAAGGGAGAGATCCACCAAAGGACTTGTATGCATGCATATTAGCCTAACCAATGGACACAGACACCAGGGGGATGAGGGCATGAGTGGGGGGTGAAGGGTAATGGGAGGATTAGGACACATATGTAATATCTTAATCAATAAAGAAAAAAATTAAAAATAAAATAAAGACTTAAGTCATTTACTTAATTTATTTAAGAAATATTTATTGAGTTCTATAAATATTTCTTGAATTAAATATATGTTTAAAATAAATATGTATTATAGTAGTTAGACAATCATAAATTTTATAATGTATTACCTCTGATCCCCAATATTTCCAGTATCTACCTGGCACCATAATTATTACAGTATTATTGGATATATTCCCTCTGCTGTACTTTATATTCCCATGAGTATTTTATAACTAACAATTTATACTTCTTAACCCTTTACCTCTTCCAAACAGTCCTTTATCTGTATGGAAGCAACCCAAGTGTCCATCTATAGATGAGTGGATAAGACAAAACAAAACTATGGTGCATATATACAGTGGTATATTACTCATCCATAAGAAAGAGTGAAATCTTGCCATTTGCAACAGCATGGATAGACCTAGATAGTATTATGCTTAGTGAAATAAATCATTTAAAGAAAGACAAATACTTTTCATTCTTCAATACCAAGGATTATAAAGTAACCTCATAATAAATTGTCAGAATTCTATAGCTGTTCAAAAGGGTTGGAGAGTTTTCATCCCTCTCTTCCATATATACCATGTAATGATTTTGTTCTCATTGTACCAATTTTATCTATGATTATATTCCAGAGACAGGCATCTATATTTACAACCCAACATTTTTTTCTAACTCAAGGCCAAGACATCTAAGAAGGGGAAACTCCACCACAGCCAAAACCCTGTTCTGTTCAAAGAAATTGGTAGGCATTCCTGGTGGCTATGTATTCCCCAAAGGCCACGTAAAAGAGGGTGTATTCTGCATCTAAATCCAGGATTTAAAAGGAAAAGGAGAAAGTTCTTGCTACTGTCACAAAACCAGTACGTATGTGGTGACGAGCATGGTGGTACTGAATTAAAAAAAAAAAAGCCTAGATATTATACTACTGAAGATATGCCTTGAAAATTATTGAGATTCACTAATGTGGATTTGAAATGCTTTCTTTGAGCTATAAAATTCTTGAAAAGTGAGTCAATATGCAATGGTGGGAAGATCAGTGAACCCAGTTGGATTGTTTTTCATTTTGACCCCAGCCAGTATTGCTCAGTGGTTGAACATCTACCTATGAACCAAGAGGTTGGGGAATTTGCCCAGGTTGTGGGGTAGATCCTCATTGTGGGGCATGCTGTAGGTAGCCCATCGGTAGTTCTTATCAATGATACTTGTCTCTCTCTGAAATTATATATATACATATATATACATATATGTTTGTTTGTGTGTGTGTGTGTGTATATATATATATATATATATATATATATATATATATATATGATATATATATACAGTTAGTTAGTTATTGAGCCATGGCAAGTTATCCTTCAGTCCGCATATGAGAAAACTTCAGGCCAGCATCATTCCTGGGACCATTCTGATTATCCTCACTGAGTGCCACAATGGCAAGAGGTTTTCCTGAAGCAGCTGAGCAGTGGCCTGCTACTTGTGACTAGGCTTCTAGCCGTTAATTGTGTTCCTCTGCAAGAAACACACCAATAATGTATCATTGCCACCTCCACCAGAATTTATATTAGTGTGTGAGAATCCCCAGACTTCTCACTGATGCTTACGCCGAGAAGCAGCTATGCGAGCCCAGACACCAGGAGGGTGAGCTCTTTCCCATAGAGAAAGAGAAGCACAAGATTCCAGAGTTACACACTGTTTCAGCATGAACCCAGTAATTCTGCTGAAAGTCAGTGCTATTCCTCAGCTCCAGGGCTGTCTCCACTCTGTGTTTGCTTTCACAAACGAGCTCTCTCCTCACAAACTGGTGCTCCAATTTTTCACAAAGAACCTAATTAAATAACTGATCTGTTTAAAAATAAAAAAATAAATATCCACAAAAACAAAAGGCTGAGGAGAAGAAAAAGGGAAATATTAAGTCATCTTATTTTTCAGTTCTAGTCTTGTCCCCAGAGAAGTGTGCAGTTATGTAAAGATTTAATAGGCGAGCTTTTGGAAGATGGCAGGTAGGTAAATGCTGGTACTCCTCGCCTCCCACAACCACATCAAAATTACAACGAAAATACAAAACAACCATCATTCAGAACCACCTGAAAGCTGGCTGAATGGAAGTCCTACAGATGTAAGAAGAAGAAAGCATGTTGAGACTGGTAGGAGGGGTGGAGGCACAGAATGGGCTGGTCCAGACCCCACTTGGACATTTTTTTAACCCAGAGGGAGATTGTCCTTGTGGAGGCCACCTTAAGGAGCAAGGGGTCCAAGCCCCACACCAGACCCCCCCACCCAAGGTTCCAGAGTTGGGAAGAGAAGTTCCCATATTTTCAGGCTGTAAAAACCAGCAGGGATTGTGGCTGAAGGACATCAAGGCTTCTGGAGACCCAGCTGTCCCTCTTAAAGGACCAGGCATGAACTTACTCAGACTCACTTCTTCTGAGCTCCAGCGCCAGGAGGGGTGGGGAGCCCAGACACACACAGGGAGGAACTGAATTATCTGGCATTAGGGCAGGAACTTGGAGGTGGCATTCTAGCAGAAGGAGGTGTTCTCAGGGGTCATTGTTCCTGTGCTGAGACCTCCCCGTTGCAGGGCTGACAGGCAACCATATCTGAATCCCGTCGACCTGAAGCTCACTGTTTTCTCTGCCCTGGTAACTCCTTGAAGCCCTGCCCCATCCAATTTGCAGCCTCGGCCAAGCTGTTTGCAGCAGCTTTTCCATGTGAATGGCCTCTCCAGGCTCAGGCTTCTTCAGACTTTGCTAAAATCTCTCAAACAAGTTAAAGCTGCTGCCAGAATGCCCCAAACCCAGCAATAAAAGGCCCAAGACCCTGCAGCAGCATCAGCCTGTCTTGCTTCACAGCTGGGCCTCGCCCAGGCTTTCTAAACCCAATACAAATAGGAGGAAGCTGCAGATCTCTCTGTAGCTCCTACCAGGTGGGCCCAGGCAGTGGCTGACTTTGCACCTCCCTGGAGACACAAGAGTCAGTGCACCTGGTGGGCAGCTTCAGACCACACTAGATTACAACTCTACACATCCACAAGCAACACATTCAAGGGACAGACTCAATGAGCACAATAGCTCCACAAAAGCAAGTCCAGTGCCTGTATTACTATCAGCTGATTTCTCAACAGAAACCATGCTGGCCAGAAAGGAATGGCAAGAAATATACAATTAAGATTACTCTACCCAGCAAAGGATCATTTAGAATTGAATGTCAGATTAAGAGCTTCACAGGCAAGAACAAGCTAAAGGAGTTCATCACCACCAATCCAGTATTACAAGAAATGTTTAAGGGAATTCTTTAAGAAGAGGAAGAAAAAGAACAAAAAATATGAACAATAAAATGGCAATAAATGCATATCTATCAACAATTGAATCTAAAATCAAAATAAACAAGTAAATCTAAAAAACAGAATAAACTGGTGAATAAGATAGAATTGGAGGCATGAAATCCATCCACAGAATGATGATTCTCAGAGGGAAAGGGCAGGGGGAAGAGATTAGACAAAGATCTAATATGCCGTACCGTGGACACAGACAGTAGGGTGGTGAAGGCCTTAGGGCAAGGCAGGAACTGGTGGAGAGGAGAAACTAGGGAGGAGGAGAAGAGAGACATCTGTAATACTCTCAAAATAAAGATAAAAAAGACTTACTAGGCTTATTAATATTAATAATAGTAAAAAAATTATTGTAAACACTTATTTTGTGGCAGGCACTGTTCTAAGCATGTTATATACATTAACTGTTTCCACATCCTCACAACAGCTAAATATGGCTGATACTATTTTTTCTCCTCCTCCTCCTCCTCCTCCTCCTCCTCCTCCTCCTCCTCCTCCTCCTCCTCCTCCTTCTTCTTCTTCTTCTTCTTCTTCTTCTTCTTCTTCTTCTTCTTCTTCCTTCTTCTTCTTGTCATCATTATTTCTGATTTACAATGAACAAACTGAACACAAAAGGGCTAATTCCCCCCCCCCCCAATGTCAAACGCATATATAAGATGGAATAAAACTTAATTCTAAGTTTTCATTAAACATATTTATTGACTTTATCCTGTTTCAGGCACTCTTCTTTGTACTGGGGATACAACAACATAAGACAAAATCTCTGTATATGTGCAGAATGTTAGAGAGCAATGTTCTATGATACACAGTAGAGTAGGATGAGGGTGAAAAAGGAGAAGAGTGGCGTTTAGCATTATAGACAGAGTAACCGAAGAAGGTCTTTCTAATAAAAGCAGAGACATGAGGGACGTGAGCCAACCAGATACAGTGACCTTGGGGGAAAAGTATTCCCAGGAGGTGGAATAGCAAGTGCAGATTCCTTCAGGTAGGAGCATTCTTTGTATGTTGAAACAAGAACAATATGGCAAGAACCCAGTTAGCAGGAGAAAAAAGAGTGGTAGCAAAAGAAGTGCCAAACCCTATGAGAACTTCTAGTTAATGCTTTGCTTTTTAACTCCCTACAATGAAAACTATGGTAAGAATTCAAGAAAAAGGGTTTTGAAACATAATTTCATTTCTATGTTAACATTACATTGGCTGTTTTGTTGAAAATAGACAACTAAGCAAGAGAAAAAGAAGAAAGACTATTTAGGAAGCTATTTTAATAACCCAGATTAGAGATGACAGTGGCATGGATCTAGATGGTAGCGGTAGAAGTAGGGATTGATGATAATTCAAGAGGTTGAGTTCTAGTTACAATTCTAATGCAGAAACAATAGAATTTTCTGCAGAATTATGTGTCTTAATATGTATAATTTAATGCACTTGGTGATTATTTAATGGTTGACTAATGATCATGTATAAAGCAAGAGCAGAAGGCCAGGGATTGATGAACTATGTCAGTTATCTAATGACAAAGAATAACAGTATTATAGAACCATCTCTTTGAGGGTGAGCATAGGTGAAGCCAAGTGGTATAGGCTGTTATGAGGTTCTAGAATGGCCAAGTACACCAAAACCGCATGAGAAAATGAAAGACATGATCTCAAGAAAGCAATATAGACATTGACAATATGCACATCCTAAAATTTAAAAAAAGAAAAAGCCACTGTCAGTAATTTTACTTATCACAACTATTCAGTTTGCTGCCATAACATTTTAAAATTAAACACCTTTTTTAAAAACACTTTATATCAGGGTTTATTACAATATATTTTTTTTTACTTCTTGATTGTTTGACATTGTCTTTTTCTCAGGTTGAATGTGAAGAATTTTTCTGTCTTAAAAACATCAGAAACACTGAGTAGTAGATTAGCCGAAGAACATCTAGAGATTTCATTTATATGAACATAAATTGTAATGTTTTACAGTGCTTAGGCTGTAGTGGAGTTTGAAGTTTCATACCAGGCAGAGAAAACCTGGTAAACTATTAATAGTTTAGTATCTCATTTCCTGTGGGAATGTGGCTTCCACTTGAAGAGGAGAATATTATGGTCTTACTTAATATAAAATTCATATATTGTAGAAGAGATGTTCGAGGTCCCAGCTGGGTTTTCTTGAATTTATTATCTTACAAGGTAAAATACAGGTGCATCTTTCATGAAAGAAATAAACTTATTCTATAGTAACATCTGAGGCTCTTCAATCAACTTATTACATTTTGATGACAATATTAACCCATGAACAGAAAGTCAAATAATTGGAAGAATACAGATGAGATTAAGAATTTATTGATAAATAGCAACAGAATTCAAAACTCAAAGATGTTTAAGAAGCAAATATTTCAGATAAACTGTGTTGCAAAATAAATATTTATTTCAAGATAGATTAAAGCTGTTTATATTGAAACATGCTATTTACAAATTCTGCTTTGGACCATTTGTGTTGATTGAACTAATATTTTAAATTCTATTTCTGAGGTAAAGAAAAATCTCTTAAAAATCCTCATAATATTTATCTTCCTTATAAAGTGATTCTTTGATTAGGACTGAAAGATTTAGCCAGAACATAATAGTGATCCAAGAAAAATGTTTGAGTATAATAGGTAACTACTAACTTCTTAATTTAGCCTTATTTAGAGAGTATATTATAAACAACTTTGCTCAGCTATAAAAGAAGTTTTTAACTAGAGAAACAAGTTATATGTCTGCATGTTGGAATATGAGGATTAATAGGGAAGAAATGGGGCAAAGAAATAAAAACAGCTGAAAATCTGACATGGAGAGAAAAAAGCTTACAATACAGAATTACAAAATGATAGCCTTCTTTTTTAAAAAAATATATTTTATTGATATTTTATAGAAAGGAAGGGAGAGGGATAGAGAATTAGAAACCTCAATGAGAGAGAAACATCCATCAGCTGCCTCCTGCACACCCCCTACTGGGATATGCCTTTAACTAAGGTACATACCCTTGACCTTAGTTATAGGCACAACCTGCGACCCTTCACTCCACAGGCCGGCCCTCTATCCACTGAGCCAAACAAGTTTAAGGCAGTGATGGCCTTCTTAATGACAGGTTTTCCTAATGATGATCTTAAATCAACAAACTCTAAACTGTCCTTTAAAAGAAGTCTGAACGTAATTCATCTTAAAAAGCAGATTTCCATCTGTGGTAGGTGACAAAACATGGCCACAAAAATGTCCCACCCTTGAATGTATGTCGTTTTACAATGTGGTGTGGCTGCCTCTCTCATGAAAAGTCTGATCCTTCATTCTCTTGAATTAGGGAAGACCTTTGTGACCTATAGAATGTGACAGACATGATGCTAGCTCTCAATATTGTCAAGCACACCAAATGAAAAATAAAAAGAAATTCAAAAGGGCTTACCTACATTCTTGAGTGAAAAATCCTAGTATGTTATTGGAGGCAATTTATTTTGAAGCCAATAAATAAATAGATAATTTATAAAATCATCTAACAAGTTACAAAATATTTTTGATGACTTTAACAAAATACTGGTCTGAACACACTAGTTCACCAATCTAGTTTTCCTAGCCTAATATTTGATGTTTTTAGGATATTGAAATAAATATTAGTTTTATCTTTAATAGCTTAAGAATAAAAATCACCACAAAAAGCTAAAGATTTTACACTATTCATTTTTCGAACTTTTAATTAAACACACACACACACACACACACACACACACACACACACCACATTGAGATGTTAGTTTTATTCTTCCTGATTTAAATGAGGTCATATATCCTTTAAAAAAAGACAACTAGATTTAAACCAGTGAATATGAGTGGTGAAAGCGGCACAGGTAAGTGGTGTAAGACATCCCCAGGCAATTAACTGAACACATAAAGAAGGAAATTAAGGAGTGGGTGGAAGAAGAGCTGCGAATATTTGACAATAAAACAATAGGAGATGGTTTTCAGGTTGGTACAAAAAAATAAGAAGGTGCATGTCTGTATAAGATTGCTGTCTCTTTCTCCTTTCTTTTTCCTTTTTAAATAGTGAAAGATGTGAATCTGTTAGAGAGCAGTGCAATTTTCTTTTGTTTGATCTGCAATTTTTGTATGTCATCAAGGTAAATCTTGATGCACTTTAAATAAAAAGGACTATTAATGAAGTAATGTTTATAATTGTCTTTGAGCTCATCAAGTAGTAGCATTGTGGTGTTTTCTATGGCAACAGTGGCTCAGTTTTCCACCAGACAGGAGCTCAGAGAGGGAGGTGGGCGGGTTAAAGTTGCTGTGATTACTGAACTCTCTGCACTTTGCAACATGAGACATTTCACATTGGCGCTTACTATTGCAATAGACATTTTATTTTCACAAATATAAATTTTGTGCATGCAGCCTTCTCCAGACTTATTACTGGTGTGTTTCATGGTATTCTGATTATCTAAGAAAAAGTCAATTAATTCATCTTTAAACTACCTGGATATTATTACTTTTAAAAGATCATTCTTCCTCATTCTTCTGCCTTGGAGTCCAAAAGTCCTGGGGTTCAATAATTTTATTTTTTTAGTCCTTACCCAAGGATATTTTATTGATTGTGGGGTTTTTTGTTTTTGTTTTTGTTTGGTTAGTTAGTTGATTTTTTTTTTTTTTTTGAGAGAGAGAAAGAGGAAGGGGGAGAGAGAGAGAGATAAAAAAAAAAACCACATCTATCTTAGAGAAACATGGGTCTGTTGCCTCCTATATGTGCCCTGGAAGGGCATCGCACCCACAACCTAAGTATTTGCCCTGACCTGGAGTTGAACCTGTAACCTTTGGCACATGAGATGACACACCAACCGGTCTAGCTACCCGGCCAGGGCCTGGGGCTCAATCTTATCTCTGCTGCAGTGTGATCCAAAGCAAGTTATTTGTGTATCTTAACCTGTTTTGTCATCTGTAAAATGGAAAGGTAACAGTAAACTGATGAGTAAAAACAGATTCAGAGACAGAGAAGCATAGATTAGACCTTCAAACTTCTGAGGGAAGGCAGGGGAAGGTGGGGATAGGGGGAGAGATCAACCAAAAGACTTTTATTCATGCACATATTCCTAACCAATGGACACAGAAACTAGGGGGGTGATGGCATGAGTGGGGGTGGGGGAGGGGGGAATGGAGGAATAAGGACACATGTGTAATACCCTAATCAATAAAGAAAAAAAGAAAGAGCTGGTAAAAAAAGAAAGGTGCCCGTCTCAAAAGATCTTTGTGAGGACTGAATGCAATCATATATGTGAAGTGTTTATTACACTGTCTGATGCATAGTAAAACATAACTACAAGCTATTATATATAAGGCATTATTTTTTTTCATCCTTATAATAAATACATCTAGGTCTCTATATCCAATAGAACTTATGGTTAGAACAGAAATGTTCATATCTACATTGTCCAACATGGTAACCAATAGCAACATAACACTTGATATCTGGCTAATGCCATTAAATCACTGCATTCCATAATAGATTTAATTTGTGTGTTAAAGTAACCACATGTGGGTAGAGTTTGCCGGTATTGGACAATAAGAAAAGTTTATTTTCTCATAGAAACTATCTTATTGGCCTTCAATTGGAATTATGAGATTTCTTTCTATTTATTAGTTTTTCTTTAATTTTTATTGAACTTATGGGGTTAAAAGTGGTTAATAAAATTATATAGATTTCAAGTGTACAATTTTATAATACATCATATGTATATTGTATTTTGTTCACCAACCAAAGCCAAGGCTCTTTTTGTCACCATTTATTCCTCATTTATTTATTATACCCACCACCTTTCCTCTTATAATCACCATAGAATTGTCTGTATCTATGAGTTGTGTTTTATTTATTTATTGTTTTGCTTAATCCGTTCACCTTTTCTTATCCAGCTCCTCAACCCTCTTTTGTCTGACACCTGTCAATCTGTTTTCTGTATCTATGATTCTGTTTTTATTTTGTTTGTTTATTTTGTTCATTGGATTCCACATATAAGTGAAAAAAATGAGGCCTTTTTTTTCCTCTCTCTGACTGGCTTATTTCACTTAGCATACTCTCAAGGTTCATTCATGCTGTTACAAAGGGTAAAATGTCCTTTTATATGGCTGAATAGTATTCCAATTTTTTAGCCCCTCATCTAATGATGGATACTTGGGCTACTCCAAACCTTCTCTAAATAACGCTACAAGGAACATAGGGTGCATATATTCTGTTGAATCAGTGTTTGGGGATTCTTCAAGTATATTCCAGGAAGTAGAATGGCTGGGTCAAAAGGCAGTTCTGTTTTTAATTTTCTCAGGAAACTCCATACTGTTTTCCACAGGGACTGCACCAGTCTGCATTCCCACTGACAGCAGGAGCGTTTTCTTCTCTCCACATCCTCTCCAACACTTGTTTGTTGATTTATTGATGACAGCCATTCTGACAGGTGTGAGTTGATATTTCATTGTGTTTTTAACTAGCATTTCTCTGACGATTGATGTTGAGCATCATTTCATATAAGTTGGCCATCAGTGTTTCTGTTTGGAGAAGGATCTATTCAGATCCTTTGTCCATTTTCCAGTGGATTGTTTGTGTTTTGGGTTTTGACTTGTATAAATTTCTTATACATTTTGGAGATTAACCCTTTATCAGTTTAGTCATTTGTGAATATGTTTTTCTCATTTCAGTGGTTTGTCTTTAAATGTTGTTGATTTCCTTTGTTGTGCAAAAATATTTAATTTGATGTAGTCTTTTTTCTTTCTTTTTTTTTCTTTGCCTGATGAGATATGTTAGAAAAAATATTTCTTGGAGAAATGTCCAAGATTTTACTACCTATATTTTTAATAGGGTTTTTATGATTTTGAGTCATAATTATGTCTTCAATCCATTTTGAATTTATTCTTGGGCATAGTGTAAAGAGTTGGTGTAATTTCATTTTTTTGTACATTATATGTCCAATTTTCCCAGTACCATTTACTGAATAAACTTTTTACCCCATTGTATTTTCTTGCCTTCTTTTGCAAATATTAATTTACCTTGAAGACATGGGCTTATTTTGGGGCTCTTGGCTTTGTTCCATTGATGTATAAGTCTATTTTTATATGAGTACCATGCTGTTTTGATTACTCTGGCCTTGTCATATAGTTTAATATTAGGCAGCATATCTCCTTCAACTTCTCAAGATTCCTGTTGCTATTTGGGGTTTTATGTGGTTCCATATACATTTTTAAAATACCTTATATTTATTCTAGTTCTGTGAAATGCACCACTAGTATCTTGATAGGAATTGTGCTGAATCTATAGATTGCTTTGTATAGCAAGAACATTTAAATGATGTTAATACTTCCTATCCATGAGCACAGTATATGCTTCCACTAATTTGTACTTTTAGTTTCTTTCTTCAGTGTCTTATAATTTTCCAAGTACAGGTCTTTTACATCCTCAGTCATATTTATTCTTAGGTATTTTAAAAAATATAATTAATGTGTCTGGGGCCGGGAAAGGGAGGAGGAGGGGAAAAGAAAAGACATGGGTGTCCTCCCAAGAAAAAGAATGCCCCAGGTATTTCTTAAAATGTGTTTTTCCAAATTTATTTCAGAGAGAAGAAGGGAGAGAGAAATAGATATGGAAAGATCAGTGATGAAAGAGAATCATTTATCAAACCATAGCATCCTGGTTCAGAAGTTGATGCTTAACCACTGAGCCACACAGGCCAGACACTAGGTTTTCTTTTTGTTTTGTTTTGATGCAGTTGTAAATGGGATTGTTTTCTTAGTTTCTTTTTCTGAAAGTTCATTATTGATGTATAAAAATGCAACTATTTTTGGATTTGTTTTGTATGCTCTTACATTACTGAATTCATTTGTCAGTTATAGGTATTTGGTGGAATTTTTTAGGATTTTCTCTCTCTATATATATTATCATTTCATCAGCAAATAGTGACAGTTTCACTTCTTCTGTTCAAGTTTGTATACCTTTTATTTCTTCTTCTTATCTGATTTCTGTTTCTAAGAAACCCAGTACTGTTTTAAATAAAAGTGGTGAAAGTAAACATCCCCCTCTTATTTTTGATGTTAAGGCCAACACTTTTGTATTTTGCCCATTGAGTATGATGTTGGCTTTGGGCTTGTCAAATATACCTTGATTAGTTGAGGTATGTACCCTCTGTTCCCACTTTGCTGAGAGTTTCTATCATAAATGTATATTGGATCTTTTTCTGCATATATTGATATGATCATGTACTTATTTATTTTAGTGTGTGTATCATGTTTATTAATTTGTGAATATTGTACCAACATGCATCCCTGAAATAAATTCCACTTGATAGTAGTGTATAATCTTTTTAATGTATTGCTGGATATAGTTAGCTAATATTTTTTGAGGATTTTAGCATTATGTTCATCAGGAATATCTATCTAATAATAGGGTAATATACAAATTGGTCAGAATGCCATCACAGTAATGACCAATCAGCAGGCTGCATGCATAGCAGGTGGGCGGGGACTTGCAGTGTTGGGGACATGATGGCTGCTGCCACTTGTCCTGGGTTAGCCCTGGGCAAGTGGCAGCGGGACAGGGATGGGATGGCAGGACCCAGTGGAGGGTGGCCTGTACTCCACCCCTGGCAGTGGCAACTATGAGTGCTTCCAATAGCCACTGCTGCTTGCTGAGTGCCAGTCAAGGGCTGCAACAAGCTGCTGATGGTTACTGCCACTTTGAGGGCCTAAGGCTCAGGCAATGAGGGTCTTGTGAGGCTCAGGCAAGCCACGGTGCCTATAATGGCTGAGGCTCAGGCTGCCTCACAGCTGACAGTGGCAGCAGCAGAGGTGTGGTGAAGACGGCGCCTCCCCCTGATCACAGGGTCACTTCCCGCAGGAGGCCAAACTGTGGCTTGGAGCGGGCCTAAGCTGTCAGTAGGACATCCCCTGAGGGCTCCTGGACTGTGAGAAGGGGCAGTGCACCAATTTCATGCACTGGGCCTCTAGTTAAACTGTAATTTTCTTTCTTTGCAATGTCTTTATCTGGTTTTGAAATTAGAACCATTCTAGATTCCTAGAGTCTGGGAGCCTCTTTTAAAAATAAATTTGGAGTAGTTTTAGAAGAATAGGTGTTAGCTATTTTTTGAATTTGGTTATATATTCACCTGTGAAGCTATTCAGTCCAAGACTTTTCATATTTTTTTGTTTGTTTGTTTTGTTTTTTGTTTTGTTTTGTTTTGTTTTGTAATTGACTTCTACTTTCATACCTCTATGGTTGGAGATGCTTAATATAATTTTAACGGTCTTACCTTTACCTTTATTGAGTCTTGTTTTGAGTTGGAACATGAGGTCGATCTTAGTAAATGCTCCATGTGCACTTGTATAGGATCTATATTCTGATGATTTGGGATGAAATGCTCTGAAAATATCAATAAATACATCTGGTGTACTGTGTCACATAAGGACACTATTTCCTTTCTCATTTTCTAACTGGAAGATCTATTTATTGTTGTCAATGGGGTGTTATTCTTGATTTCTCTATGTCCAGCAAGATTTGCTTTGCATATTTAGTCACTACTATTTTAGGTATATAACTCTTCACAAGTGTTGTATCCTCTTGTTGGATTGATACCTTTACCATTTTGTAATGTCATTTTTGTCTCTTATTATAGTCTGTTTTAAAGTCTAATATGTTTGATATAAGTGTTGTTACCCTAGGTTTTGTTTATTTCCCATTTGCATGCTATATTCTTTTCCATCCATTTACTTCTAAGGTAGGTCTCTTATAGATAGCATATATATGGGTCTTTGTATTTTTATCTATTCATCCACCCTATGTATTTTGATTGCAACATTTAAACCATTTACATTTAAAGTGATTATTGAAGCAGATGAGTGGATAAAAACAAACTGTGGTACATTTAAACAATGGAATACTATGCAGCTGTAAAAAAAGAAAGAACTCTTACCATTTGCACCAGCATGAGTAGACCTGGAGAACATTATGCTAAGTGAAATAAGCCAGTCAGAGAAAGACAAGTATCACATGATCTCACTCATATATGGAATCTAATGAACAAAGTAAACTGACAAAAAAAAAAAATAGATCCAGAGACATAGAAGCATGGAACAGATTGTGGAACCTCAGAGGCAAGGCAGAGGAGGGTGGGTGCTGGGAAGAGATCAAGTGATGAACTTGTATGCATATGTGCATAAACCATGGACACAGACAAGGTGATAGGTCATGAGAACCACTAGCATGGTTTTCTAAGACCACTGGAAAACACAGATATTTACATTACAATTCATAACAGTAGCCAAATTACAGTTATGAAGTAGCAACGAAAATAGTTTTATAGTTAGGGGCCACCACAACATGAGGAACTGTATTAAAAAGGTGCAGCATTAGAAAGGTTGAGAAGCACTGCCTTAGAGGGACACTGCTGTGATTTCTTGGGATGTGAAGCTGTAGCTTCCTACCTGAACATGCTCAGCTATGTTAGACTCTCCGTTGCTCTCTTTTCTTACAATAACTAGCTGATGATGGTGACAATATTGTTGATATTTTAAACAGGGATACAAAGACAAGAAAATAATAACTTGTAATAAAAATAATTCTGAAAAGGAAAGCATTTCACATTTGTAATGAAATTTAAAATGCTTAATGAAAAAGTAAAAGTAAGAGTTAAAGATCTCCCTATTTATCAGTATATACTACTAAATAAGTATATACTGCTGGTATAGACTATTCTTAGTTTATATTTGATACACAAATTACATGATTCTATTGTGCTTATTTCAAAAAATTTTGTATATCATTGAATTATGATCCTACTAATATAAATTTCTTAAGTGAATTAATATAATTTTTAACATGTATATTTTAAAGCCTCATGATCTTTCCATTGTTGTTCATCACTATCAACAAGAACGTGTGCTTCAGAATTATGTTTCCCCTCACCAGTAGTAGGGATAAAATTAAGATTGACCATTAGAGGTTACTTCATTTTATAACTAGACCCATATGTTTTCAAAGTAATTATCTTTCATTTGTCCATCCTTTTTCAGAGGAATCTTTAGAAACCTTACTCTGTGGTAGGTACTTTTCTTGATTGTCTTGTTTTTTGTTTTGGTTTGTGTGTTTTGTTTTGTTTTGTTTTGTTTTGTTTTGTTTTGTTACAATAGCTTAACCACATGCATGGCCTAAGGATAAGGACTGCTTTTGGGTTCAAATTTTGAAAAGAAAGAAGAGAAAGAGAAAATATTCTTACCAGTCTGAATGCAAAGAAAGATAATTTGTAAAACTGAATTTTCAGGATTGTATTTAAAAGTCAACCAGAAACTCCACTTATTTTTTAAATAATACAGTAGAAAATCTCAGTAAATTTTCAAATTGCTACTTATTTGTCTAGAAAGTAAACCAAATTTCATTGTATTCTGCTAAGTAAGATTTTTTATTATACAATAATAAATTGCTAACTCATCTAGAGTCCTTCATATTTCTGTAATTGACTCATGACAAATTAATATCCTTATTCTGTGATATAACATGGACCCAGGCAGATAATAACTATAACAATTCTTTAACCACGTATAAAGTATGTGTCTTTAAATACATTCTATGATTTTTTTACCCACATAAACCAAATGAGAACTATTTGTTTGAAAAACACATTGCATCTAGATATCACAATACATTTTTATTTATCCAATAGTTTTATGAATGTTTTCAAAGTAAAAATAAATAGTGGAGTTGCTAAAATGAATGTCTGAAATAATGGCCACAGCTACGTTAAGAAAACCTTAGGTTTTGCCCTTTTATGTGGGTTCCCAAACTAGATTCTTAAGCACGTAAAGTTGGAACCCACTGACAAGTAACTTCATCAGCAAAGTTTTCTGTATGGAGGACCAATAGTGGCTCATAATAATTTAGCAATGGTCAAATCACTGATTGAGAAACATGTTCGACAGCTAGTTCCAGTATACTTGCAGATAGTCTTCTTGTCTTTGATGATGCTTCTGTGGGTCTTCATATTGGCACTCACAACAGGGTCTCCTAAAACGTTTTATTTGATATGCAGTGAAGAGTACTTAATTTAAAGATAATTCAATAAATAGTCTGAGAATGGGGTTTTGAATTTCCTGCTAAAATTTCAGAAATATGTCTAACTCTTGTGAGTACCTTTGGAGTACCTTGGCAATTTGGTTTGGTATCATAGAAGCTCTTAAACACAGTGCTTACACATAGCACATTTTAAATAAATGTTGGACTGTTATTATCATTTTGGTGTTAAAAACTAATATAAAAAACCCTTCCTGATTATACTTGAATATATAATATATTCAGATTCTCATCTAAATAAAAGTATATTCAGATTCTCATCTGAATAAAAATATACATAAAACAGTGCATACCTATTAAGTTTGTGTCCTCTATTTTCAAGTTGCCTTTATTTGATTATATGATAAGATGGTATTTTTGCATACATATGTGTGTGTGTGTGTGTGTGTGTGTGTGTGTGTGAAAAAATGTTTTTGTTTTAAAAATACATTGTATCCAGATATCACTATACATTTTTATTTATCCAATAATTTTATGGACATTTTCAAAGTCCATATATATCACACTCTATTTTTCAATTATAAAACTAATGATACTGTTGTGAATTTTAACTGACATAAATTTTCCCACATATTGGCCTTGATAAAAATTTGCTTTATTTTATACTGTATATTGCTAAAGTATACACCATTCTTTAAAAAACAAACAAACAAACAAGAAAAAAAAACAGAAGGAGGAATTAGCACAATAGATGACTTTATCTATTAAATGTCATTTTTTAATGACTTTAATGCATTGGGATCTTAAATGGATTTCACCCTAGAGTTAGACAATTATTCACCCATAATACAGAATAAAATAAATTACACACTAAAATGATGATTAAGAATTATTGTTGCTGTAACTGGTTTGGCTTAGTGATTAGAGTGTCAGCCTGCAGACTGAAGGGTTCCAGGTTCGATTCTGGTCAAGGGCATGTTCCTTGGTTGTGGGCACATCCCCTGTAGAGGGTGTGCTGGAGGCAGCTGATCGATGTTTCTCTCTCATCAAGGTTTCTATCTCTCTATCCCTCTCCCTTTCTCTCTGTAAAACTTAATAGAATATATTTAAAAAATAATTATTGTTAACAATAGATAAACACACTAACGATGTGAGGGATATCCATCTAATGAAGGATAATTGCTTCTCTTAAGAAAAAAAGAGAAGTTAATGTTTTTATTAAAACGGTCAGCCTGGAATTGGAACAATCTCTATTACATCCTCCTATTGTGTTAGCTATGAGATGTGTAAGAAAATTCAATCTATCAAAGCATTTTGTTTCCTAAGTCACATAACTATGTTTGTTTTGCAGTAATAAATGTATAGTATAGCTTATCCACACAAATAAGCTATGTAGACCCTTGAAAAAAAAACAAAATTAAAAGAAGGCTCAGTACTGTATAATAGACATACTTCCTCACCTAGTCTCAGCTTCCTTGAACCTACCTTCTGTCTATTTTTGTTGTTGTTGCAATTAAATTGACTTCACAAGAGAATCTATCATCTGGTCTAGAGTATTCCAATGGAAGTTATTTTTTTTAAAATAAATCATTGTTCTGAATCAAGTTATGTTCCATTCAAGAGCTTATCTTAAAACATTAAATCTATGGGTATGTGTATATATATATTAGGTTAGATCAGTGGTTGGCAAACTCATTAGTTAACAGAGCCAAATATCAACAGTACAATGATTGAAATTTCTTTTTAGAGACAAAAACTGACTTCTTCCCATGGGCCACGAAGTTAAGTTTCAATCGCACTGTGTATGTGTGTGTCCACATGTGGTATTTTGTGGGAGAGCCACACTCAAAGGGCCAAAGAGTTCATGTGGCTTGCAAACCACGGTTTGCCAATCACTTGGTTAGATGATGGAGGTAGCTCAGTGTTGGTGGAACTTCAGATGAATAGTCAAATCAAGAAAATAGAAGTATTGAATGAAAAAACTGTGAATATGTAAGAAACCATGATTTAAAAATTTTAAGTAGCTTTAGTATTCATTTAGCATTTATGAAACAAATACTATATCCTGAATGACAATATGCTATTGTTACCCTTGAAAAGTTTTTATCAATATGTAGAGATACTCCTTACTTCTTAATATATTGTATTGTAGTAGAATCCCAGAGACCTTAGATTAGAACTATGCATTTTCTAAAGAAGAGATTTGAGGATGGAATCATTTGACAAGTAGTAGAGAAAACATGAAAAATCCAAGTCATCCAGGGTTATCAGTCTCCTTATGTAGTCAGGCCTACATATCCCTCAAATGACTGGGAAAGCCTGAACTGCCATTTACTAAATCTTTCTTACATAGCTTAAAAGGCTTTTCTTAAGATTTGGAGTTCTTTACATTGCCTGCCTCACATTTGTTATGATTTGAAAGAGATAGACAAAACATCTCCAGCATCAAAAAAGCAGCTGCAGAATATTTTTCATCTTTGTTAATTTTGTCCACTTAATTCTCTAAACACTGTTTACATACTTGAGTATGCCTATTTTGCTGAAAATAAAACTTGCTTTTCACCAAAAATAAGAAAGCAAAATGAGAATTGGAATCCAGGGAGGAATGCGGGATGTTGGCCAGCCAAGGAGGACATGGGAGGGCTCCAGGGCATGTGCAGCCCTTATCACTCAGTCCCAATCAGCTGGTCCCCAGCAACAAGCTAACCTACTGGTCGGAGTGTCTGCCCTGTTCATCAGTGCACATCAAAGCAAGTGGTTGACCAGCTTTAGCATATCATTAATATATTATGCTTTGTTTGGTAGAAAGGATGACTGGATGACCAGACACTTGGCATAATAGGCTTTTATTACTTAAGATAAATGTACCTTTTATAGCATATGCTTTTAAAACAGATTTTGTGATTAATTTATAGACATATAACTTATAGAAAAAATAGGAAAAACTTAGGAAAATTATATGCATGAATATGGGAATAATTTATGAAAATTTATATCCAGGAATATAGGAAAAGAAAAAATAAGGAATATTGAGTTAGGAAATGATTAAAATTGCTACATTTTAATAAGACCTCTGTTTCTTTGGTTTTATATAGCAGGCAGGAAATAATTATGGACAATAATTAACATAAAGGAAGTTAATAGTGGGCCTTGCTCATGTGCAAAATTTTATTTGTTGAGTGTACTTACGAATAAATTGTCATGATTTCTGACAACATCCCCAAAAATCTACCTAAATAGTATTTAAAAAAAAAAAAGATAAATATAACTACAGAGGCACTAAACAAAGAGTGCTACAATATAATGGAATTTGAAATACCATAATTTCTGTTTGAATCACCTTAATACTATGATTAACAAAAATAATGGTTTTAAGTTATGCTTTGTGGCATATTCAAGGCTTTTTGGAATACCCCCAAAGTATCTGGGGAAATAATGGTAGTGAGACTGAGTATTTGGGTTTCAAATTCAACCAGAATGCTTGATTTTTATCTGTTTAAATAGTCTACCCTTCAGTAAGACTTTATTGGAAGAAAGGAGTTTTAGCCAAAAATGTTTGGAAACTATTTAAGTAAAATTAGTGAAATGTGTAAATGTTGAACAAAGATGGCATATGACATTCATTTTTTTAATGCCTATGACAAATATTGATAATTGAACACAATATTCTTTCCTGCTGCAGATTCAGATTTAGTTTGCATACTGCTTTCCATATGGTCACTACCAATAAATCACTATGGGTGTGTGAGTCATCAATACATAACTAACTCTTATAATTTTATTGGACCTTCAGAACATTTATTTTAGCCTAAGAAAGGTATGAGTTGAATCATTCAGTTTAAAGAAGGAAGAGTCAGGGAAAGAGAATGGTTAAATAGGAAATGGATCTGGAAAATATAAATTCAAATAAGTATTAAGGTGATAATGCTTACATTTTGATGATAAAGAGAAAAATCTCACTTCCAATTTGTTAATTGTGTAGAGGCCTACGAAGTTCATTAAGTATGGGTTTAAAAGGTAATTGAAATCAATCATGTTTTCAGTTGATAAACCTGAGTCATAAATAATTTCATTATATATGTTAAAATTTCTTTTAGATTAAATTTATTGAGATGACATTAGTTAATAAGATCAAACACTTTTCATGTGTACATTTCTGTGATAAATGATCTATATGTATGTTGCATTGTATGCCCTTTAATCTTCTGTCATCATAAATTCAAAATTTTATCACCAAAAATTCAAATAAATCTGCATCTCTTGGAAATGCACCTCATGTTGTCTCCATGGTCCTTAGTTTGTACCAAACAATGGATTTAAACTTCTCCAAATTAAAATGTACAAAAGCATTTCATACATGCTTGAAGATTCACTAAATAATGATGCACTAACAATTACTTTTATTTGAGGTTGACTATGTTTTATGTTCTATGAAGTCATTGAACTAATTATGACATAAATTAAATTTAATTTTCAAAGCAGTAACAATTATTTGTCTCTGTTAACAGGGCTATTCTAATGTGATGCTGGGATTGGATTTACCTAGGATAGCATACCAAGGTTGACCTAGAAGTCTTGTAGAAGATCTGGACAAAATAGGTAAGTGGTTTTTTGTTTGTTTGTTTTTTTGTTTTTGTAATAATTCTCTTTTGTTCACTGTGTTGAAATCTATGTTTGTTTGTTTTTCTCTAATTTGTTTTATTCTTTATTTATTTATTTATTTTTTGGTTAAGTATCTTTACCCAAAGGTTTAAAAAAGTTACCAGTGAATGATGTCAAGTATGGCCATAGGGATGTTTACCATTGTGTCATTTCTTAGGCTACCCATTTCACTCCTCACTGTGTTTTCTCTCACTATTAAACTTAGTCTCGCTGTTTTTAAAAATCAGCATAAATTGATGCAGTGTGTGAATTTGGTTTTGAAATAATTAGGCAAGAAAAGCACTTGGAGTATTTTCTGTCCCCATTATGCTGGTCTTTTATTCAGATGCTTTTAGTGTTATTTTATTAAGACTTGGTTGATATTGAGGCTTTAGGGCATCTGGAAGTGTCCAAAAATAAAGTGATTAGCAAACTTGAAATATTTTGGGGGGAGTTTGGTTTTTCTTATAAACTTTTTGAGACCCAGCAAGTCACTCTTTAGAAAGGATTTGTTGTCCAGGCTGTTGTGACTCAGTAGATTTAGCATTGTCCCATGTACCTGAGCGTCGCTGGTTTGATTCCTGGTTGTTGGCTTGATCCCCAGTAGGGGTTGTGCAGGAGGCAACCTCATTGATGTTTCTCTCTCCCTCTCCCTTTTATCTCTCTTTCTCAATAAAAAATAATATAAATATATTTTTTTTATTAAAAATGGATTTTTTTTTAAATTAAATGTATTGGTGTGAAAATGATTAAGATTATATATGTTTCAAGTATACAATTCTATGATACATGATCTGTATATTTCATTGTGTGTCCACTATCCAAAGTCAAATATTTTTCTGTCCATATATATATATATATATATATATATTTATATTTATATTTATATATATATACACACATATATATATTTTTTATATTTGACCGCCTTTATCCTTTATTACCCCTCCTACACTCCATGTCTCTGGTAACCAACATAATGTTATCTGTGTCTATGAGTTCTTATTTGCTTATTTGTTGTTTTCTTTTTGATGTTGCAATTCTTTAAATCTAATGGCAGCTTTCCTTGGTATCCATGTCAAGTTAGAGAACTTTAAATCCATTGTTTGGTCCAAAGCAAGGACCACAAAGACAGTGTGTGATGCATTTCCAAGAGATGCAGATTTTATTTCCCATTATTATTCAATATGAAATGTTTCTATAGTATTAGTTTTTTGTATTATTCCTGAACATACTTATAAAAACTTATGTTTCATAACTATTTTGTTAAAAATTAGGCCTCATACATGATATAATATTTGCTCTAATTTTTAAGTTACTGTAAAGTAAATGAATTATATACAAAGCTGTTTGGCTGAGGGGGACTGGGTCAGCGATTCAAATACATGGTGTGCTGACATTCAAAGAAAAAAGCAGAGTAAACAAGACTGCCAAGAGAAAGGCTCTGGTGTATAGCTGTTGAGAATGCCTGAAAATCAGTTTGCCTAGGATTGAGTTAGAGTTGCCAAACAAAACTACCATATGTGAAACTTTGAACAAATAATTTCCGCTCTCTAATCCTTAATTTCTGAATCTAGAAAATAGATCTGATAGTATCCATTATATAGAGCTGATCTGAGCACCAAATGTGTGAATACAACTACAGAATATAGTAGGCATTTAAAAAGTTTGTTGTTGTTTTCTTCCCTATTATATCAGTTTCAAAGGTTAACTGTATTATCCAGGCCACCAGGCAAATATCCTCTATAACATTCTACTTTGGTCCAATAAGTGGAAAAATGAGTTAATTCTGTAGATGTGCTTGTTCTCTGCATTTTGGTTAGAAAATGTATTAGTTTTCTACTGCTATAAAACATCTTAAAATCTTAAAAAACAAGATACATTATTACCTCCCAGTTTCCACAGGTCAGGAGAAAAGGCTCAGGGTCTCAAGACTGTCAGTAAAATGTGGACTAGACTGCATTTTTGTTCGGAGAGTAGGGTCTTCTTCCAAATTCACTGGGTTTGGGCAGAATTTAGTTCCATCTTCTGGAACATCATCACAACAATCCAATTCCTCCACACAGCAGTGACGTCAGGACTCCGCGTAACGTCACTGGTTGCTAGACGCAAGTTGGGGCGGCCCTAGCGACCAGTTTACGGTAAATTAATTTTCATTCTGAGACAGAGCCTAGGGGGGCCTTATTTTCGGGGGGATGCCTTATATTTCACTCAGAAGGAAACCTGTAAGTAGGTCTTATTTTCAGAGGATGTCTTATTTTCGGGGAAACACGGTAGTAGGATTGCAAACCTCAGTTCCTGGAGGCTCCGTGTTTTCATTCCAAGTGGCCCTCTTCATATGCAATTCATATAGCAACTTGCTTCTTCACCACCAGCAGAAGTGTCTCTATGTTATGCTTGTTATGCTAGCAAGATAGAGCCATATATGTATGTAATGTGTGTAGGTATATACCCTGTTTCCCTGAAAATAAGACAGTGTCTTATATTAATTTTTGCTCCCAAAGATGCGCTAGATCTTATTTTCAGGGGATGTCATATTGTTCCATGCGCTAGGTCTTATTTTCGGAGGATGTCTTATCTTCAGGGAAACACGGTATGTATGTGCATGTATATAGAATGTGGATATGTGTATTAACATAATCATTGAAGTAACATTGCATAACATTTTTCATATTCTATTGATTAGAAGCAAGTCATAGCTCTGCCCACAAAGAATGGGAGGGTGTGGGTTTGGGGCCCCTAGAGTCCGTCTGCCACACTAATTTAAATTTCTTGATTTAAAATTCATATAACATATTATATTAGAATTTTAAATTATTTAGTATTTGATTAAAAGGAATATTGCCACAAATTGTAAAATTTTATTCCCTCTTAGGCTTTTAGCCTAACTCCCAATAGGCCATTTTTCTCTTCCTAACATACTTCCATTATTTCAAGCTGGCTTACCACCAGACTAGTGGTTCCCTGCCTTCCCCCCTCCTCCTTCCTTCGGTTCAGTGCTGCCACTGGGGAACCTGCTGGCCAGGAGAGGGATACAGAGAGAGGCCAGGGGAATTTCCATCCCCAGTTTGGATCTTGCAGGAGGCAGCCAATCAGCGATTCTCTATCATCATTGATGTTTCTATCTCTATTTCCCTCTTCAAAATCAATCAAATGTATATTTTTAAAATACAAGGCTTTTAGAGGAAGAAAGGTAGGGCAAGGGAGCTATTGACAGAGGGCATTTGAGATCTTGCTCACCTTTGCAGTAGGATAACATAAGGTGGTCCTTGGGGTGACAGGTGAGGAGTGGCCATGGTGGAGCAGGGCACTGCGGGCTGAGAAATGTCTGTAGTGACTGGAAATGTCTGTGACAGTGACACTGAGCGTGCATGGGGTCCATCGCTGGGATCATTCATCCCCAAGAGGTTTTGATTCCGGACGGGAGGAGAAACACAGAGATCAGTGGGCCTTTCTTAGCCTAGCAAGTGAGGTGGGTGGCAGGAATGGGCTGCCTTGCTTCACTACAAATGTAAACACACAGTGTAACTGCACATGGACTGCAGTCAGCCGCCAGATCAATGCCCAGCCAGCCCTGGTGGCGGTGTCCTGCCACTTTCTGGCTGTACTGGGGCACTATTGGCCCAGGAAGCTGAAGCCACGCTCCCAAGCACAGGCAGTATACAAAGGGGCCGGTAGGAAGCCTGAAGCTGGGAGTTGGAGCTGAGGCTGTCTGGCAGCACTGCGTCCTCTCTCGAGCTGGATGGGGAGCAGCTGTCTGTGCGACCTGCTTTGGAGTTGGAGGGGCTGTGCTTCCTGCACATCGCCAGCGGTGTGCCAGCCAGGCCAGGGGCAGAGGGTACTGGGGAGACCTTTCCCTCCTGGAGCCATTCTTCCCAAGGTGACAGCGTTGGGCTGCTTTCCCCACTTCCCGCCCCCCCCCCCGCCCCCCGCCAGTTTATGTTTTTATTGGAAAGCAAGCTCTGGGCTTGCAGATCCTGGGGTCCCTGAGCCATAGCATGGCCTCCAGCCCTCCTCTTGGTTTGAGCATCTGGCCCCTGGTGGTCAGTGCACATCATAGTGACTGGTCAACTGGTCATTCTGGTTGTTCCGCCATAATGGTTGCTGCGCTTTTAATATACATATATATATTGTACTTCTAAAGTTATTTCCACAAATTTTATCATGGCCCTTGGATTTTGTACTGGATATATATGGTCTGTAAGTAAATGTAATGGGATAGGCACATATAGGTATAAGGTGCAAGCTAAGTGAGTAGAAAATGTGAAATGTTTAGATTCCATCCAGAATACTGATTTTATAGAGAGAAGCCACTTTTAGCCTCTTGTCCATTGATCATATAAATGCTGGAGAGTCGAATTTACTTGGGCCTGGGCAGTTGTGGGTTCTGGCCTGGTACTGGTCCTTTTGTAGAAGAGCTGTTTGGAATAGTTAAAAACACTCTTACCTTTACAGAATCTGAACTTGCAGGATATATTTTACTAACCTATCATGCTAGTTTCCTATTGTTTTTCTTAGTGTCTTTACAGAGTTTTAAAGAATGGAGTTACAAGAAAGCATCTAGTTATCTGTACATTTCCAGGGTGTCTCCAAAACACGTAGATATAATTTTACAGCTGATTACTCACCTGATGTTGTTTTCTTTTTGGCCAGACTAAGCTTTGAACAAAGAAATTCATCCTAAAATACTACCAGATGTTTGAAAATGCAGTTGAAGAACAAACACTGTCTTTCTAATTATTCAAAATGTCCCTCAAAAATGTATACGCAGCTTAACAGCTGATAACTCAATTTTAACTACTTTTCAGGTTTAAGTGATTTGAAATAATGGGTGAAGCCAGACCAAGCTTTGACCAAAAACAATTTACCCATTAGACATTTTTATGGAGATACATAAAAAATAAAGCTTATGGCACAAAATGGGCAACAGTCTATTAATTGAGGGTTTACAAATACTAAACAAAATGATTTTTGATGTTTGCTATTCCATCGTTTGCATTATCAGCATTGCCTAGACCAGAATGGTAATCAGAAAATAGGTATTGAAAAAAAAAATTCATTTGTGTAGATTCTTTTAAATTTTGTAAATGAACTGTATGTATTCTTTTGAATGAACTGACTTTCAAAGTGTGTATACATTTTTGACATGCTATATGTGGGTGCTTTTGAGTACACTAGAAAAATAATACATTCAATTGCCAGAAAAGGAAGTTGAGAAGTTTGTATCAGCAAATAATAGAGCAACACATTTTTGTTATGAATTTGCATTAAGCCATAATTTCATATTTTACTCCTATTTATTTACCATGATGATAGAACCAGTGCAAAAATATGGTTTTATATTAAAAAAGAAAAATATGGACCTTTATCCCTATTAAAAAAGGAGAGTTTACATATATAATTTAAAATGTTGGTTTAGAGTGACTCACTAGTAATATTTTTTACACAAGATGGCCAAACATGAATTTTAATTGGCTTGCATTTTAGTCCAACTGAACATAAAATACCTTTTTAATGGTTTTATTTGCTGAGAAGAGCACCATGATCATAATCTGCTTTTCACACCCCATATCAAATATAAACCAACATTGCTCATTACACAGTTTGTGCTCTGGGAAATATTTTCATGGCATCTACCAATATTGCTCCACACTTCTTGGAATTAGTCTTCAATTATATCATTTTCCAACATGAGTTATTGCTCAAACTTTCTGATTGTGTTGTGGTTAACACCTCATCCAGCAGCTACATTTAAAATTTCGTTCGAATTTGTAAGAAAAGGTTCACTGGAACAACTGTCCTATTAGTAATCGTATGAAAACATAGAAGAAATACTATACAGCTTGAAAGTCCCCCTTACCCCAACTATGGAACCTAAAGGGTGAATATGAAGCCTTATTTTTAACTGTTGTCAATTCAAGTTTTTACTATTGTCTGCTGGAGAGCAGAGAACTGTTATTGTAGGTGACATGTAAAGTTAGGTCTGATGCCTTAGCTGTCAGCCTTATTAAGAAGCTCTTTCTGGGTTGAACCCAGCACCTGGTATTGTACAAGCCATGCATTTGAGAGCTTGGATAGAGCTTTCTTTCTCTTTACTGTGGCTTTATTAGGCTCTGCTTACACCTTCCCTGTTGCTCTGCCTTTTCCAACTTTCTAGCTGGAACTCACAGCACAGTAGGTCAAATATAGATTGACACCTTTGCCTGAAGATGGAAACTGTGCCTCAGAGCTGCTAGTGCTCACTGAACCAATTAATTGAAAATAAAGTAAATAAAATAAATTTCCATATAAGACCTCTCTGAAATCAAATGGAATAATTTGGCAGGTTTAATCCCATGAGAAAGCCAAAGCAGTGAAACAGATGTGAAAACTTGTTATATTCAGTATATCAAAATATAAATGTTCTTTGCTTTGCCCATACAATTAAGTGTTAAACATAATTCTCAATTGCCATATTTTTGGTCTTAAATAATGGATCCTCTGTAATAAAGTAATATGAAAAAAAACTTTTGAGAATGCAATAGTGTGATGATTTCTTTCTGTCTTCTGACACATGGATCAGTAGCCTCAGAGAGTGTAATAAACAACACAAATGAGTGGTTTTTGCTAAACTCCATTCTAGAATCATAAGGTTGGAAAAAATAACTGTAATCCCGAGCCTAATAAAAGGCACTGGTAATCTTGAGTATTTTATTTGTTAATTAAGAGTATGTGTTCATATGAGAATAGCCTTTTTAGAAAGTGTCCTATGACATTTATTTTCTTGAATAAAATACTGTTAGGTTTATAAGAAAAACTAGAGGCCCAGTGCAGCAATTCTGCACAGGTAGGATCCCTTGTGGCTACTAGCCAGGGCTTTCCTTTCCTGGCTGCCAGTTGAACTCCTGAAAGGGCACTTTGCATATTGGGCTTATATGTATACTAGAGGCCCAGTCCACAAAGTTGTGCACTCAAGGGGGTGGGTCCTCAGCCTGACTTGTAACTTCTCACAGCCTGGGAGCCCTCGAGGGATCTCCAACTGTCGGCTTAGGCCCACTCCCCTTGGGCCTCCTTAGCACTGCCACAGAGGTGGGAGATACTCCCACCACCACCTCTGCACTCAGCAGCCATGAGCCCAGCTTCTGGCTGAGTGGTGCTCCCCCTGTGGAAGTACAGTGACCACCAGTGGGCAGCTCCAGCATTGAGCATCTGCCCCCTGGTAGTCAGTGCGTGTCACAATTACTGGCCATTCTGCTGTTTGGTTGATTTGCATATTAGCCTTTTATTACATAGGATAGATTATAAAATACATATTCTGTATGTATTATAGTCCAAAATAATTTGTAGAAGGAAAAATATAAGAGTAACTTTATCATCTTGAAACCTATGAAATTATGACAAGAGAATATGATACCATAATAACATATATTGACATGTTTAATGTGTAGAAAATCTGAAGATCTCTTATATGATTGTCCATGCAGGCCAGATTAAATCGATTAAAAATAAATATTATAGAAGAAAAATAAACTAAAGATTTTTTATAGAAAAGTTTCTGAACTTAAAAGACATTCTTTCTCTTCAACTGTATAAAGAATCATTTATGTTAACATTTTCTTCTGCAGTTTTTCTTACAGTTTCTCCAAATTCAAGATATTTTTCATTTACACTCCTCTTAAATGTGTAGTTTGTTTCTAAAATTTGATAATACATTTTATTTATTTCTCAGGTAACGATTACTTTTAGTTATTTAAATACATTTTAAATTTAATCCATTGAATCATTTTTCTCTTGTCTCTAGGTACCCAATTGTCCACTATTTCTCACAGCTATGAACTAATTATGCCATAATGATTTCAACTAACTTTGTCATCACTTAGATGCAAAACATACATTACATTCTTATGCAAACAATGAGCCATTCAAAAGAAATTTGTGACATACTTTTTTGCTCTTTTAAGTAGTGTTATCAATCAGGAACAGCTGAGGTTATTAACCACAAATTCAACCCTTTCTCCCCTTTAGGGTTCAGTCAGTCTCAGGGTTCAGCGTGTCTCTGGAAAATAATAAGCATGCTTCATGATCTCTTGTGAGTGAACTGGAAGAGAAGTTACCACATTTCTGTTTTCTTCATATAGTAAGGTTAAAAGTGTAATTAGTTACACAATATTTATTAAATAATAGATATGTGCCCCATGATGTTCCAGTCAATGATGTCTGAAAGATATGTTGCTGGTCACATAACATTATAATGGACCTGAAAAATTCTTATTCCCTAGTAGAGTTACAGCCATCATAATGTCAAAGAATAATACATTTCTTATGTGTTTCTGAAAATATTGGTATTAAAAAAAACTTGTGTTGCCAGTCATATAAAGGTGTAGCACATTCAATTATGTATAGGACATAATAATAATGATGATAAATGAATAGGTTACTGATTCCTGTATTTACTATATTATATTTTTACCCTTGTTTTAGAGTGTTGGCTTTTTACTTATTAAAATATGTGTGCTATAAAATAGTATCCTGTGCTATGCTGGTAGCAGCCTCATAGATCTCCTATTTACCAAGTCTCTTGATTGCATCATTTTCCTCTTGGGCTTGATTTAATCTCACATTATGTCCCTAAGTATACAAAAATCCACTGCTATTATTGCCAGTAAGAGACCGTATCAAGTGATTGATCTGGAAACAAAATTTAAAGTTATTAAGGGCTACAAAGGTGGAAAATCAGTGATGGTTATTGCTGAACTTCACTATAGCTAAGATCTTGAAGAATAGGAACCGAGGGATAGAAGCTGAAAGCAATGAGACTAACAAAAACTTGAGAAGGGCCATATCAAACATAAGATAACTTCTACTGTCCTGGATTGAAGACAAGACACACAAGCATAGCCCTCAAAGCGAGGATTCTTCATAAACTCTTGGTGAGCTGACTGCGGAGGAAAATTACGTATCAGAGCAAATATTAAGTATGGATGAAACCTCCCTATATGAAACAGATGTCTAGAAAGACCTTCCTCTGCAAGGAGGCCAAGTTGAATACAGGTTTCAGGGCTTTTAAGGACAAAAGAACAGTCTCATTTGGGTGCAGTGTTACAGACTACAGTTGAAATCCAGTGTTCTAGTATAGTGAGAACCCCGGGGTCTTTGAGCATATCAGTAAGCACACACTGTCAGATAGTATTGGAGCCATTAGTAGTCACAAGTGACTGGGCTCCTCTTCCAAGATGTCCCCCTGAATTGATATACCGGTGAAGTGGAGAAGTACTATTGGAGAGTAACAAGCTTTACAAGATTTTGCTTAGCGTGATAATGCTCCTGGGCATGTCCTTTGTTTATACCAATATCAAAGGGATATTTCTCTCTCCAAATACTCCTTCTTGGATCAAACCAATGGATCACTAAGTTATAGCAGCTTTTAAGACCTACTGCCTGAGGAGGACTTTTTCCCAGACTATTTCTGCAACCAAGGAAGACACTGACACAATTCTGGAAGGATGATTGTGTAGGTTAATGCAATAAGAATATTGCTTGGGCTTGTGATGATATCACAAAGGAGTGACACCTGAAGAAGACATCAAAAGGTTCATTTATGACCTCAAAAGATAGGCCAACGTTGAGGACATGGCAAAAATCAGCAAAGCTGTGGTATTGATGAGGATGGCATATAGGAGCTTCTGGAGTTGGATCATAAGGAATTGACTAATATGGAGTTAGTTAGAACAGGAACATGAAAGCATAGCTGAGGAAGAGGCAAGACAAAAGACAAACTGCATGAGAATAAGAAGAAGAACCTCAAAGAAATTTCACAGTGAAGGATTTAGCAGATGCTTTTGTAAACCTCAACAAGCTCCTTAAAAAGTTTGAAATCATGGACTCCCACACTCAAAGGTTTTCATTATCTGAATACAAGGGAATCTATGATTGAAGAAAAGAAATATATATCTTTTCTGACTGGTGTTTCTGGTTTAGCAGCATAATTTACAGTAGCTAAGATTTGGAAACAACCTACAAGCCCATCAGCAGATTAGTGGATTAAAAAAACTTTGGTATATATACACAATGGAATACTATGCTTCTATAAAAAAGAAGAAACTTTTATCATTTGCAACAGCATAGATGGAACTGGAGAGCATTCTGCTAAGTGAAATAAGCCAGTTGAAGAAAGATAAACATCACATGATCTCACTCTTATGTGGGATATAATGGTCAACATAATTTGATGAATAAAAATAAATTTAGAGATAAATGGCAGAGAAAGGGGGAATTATAGAGCAACCAAAGGACTTGTATGCATGCATATTATCATAACCAATGGATACAGGCACTGGGGCAGTGGGGGCTTGCTAGGGTTGGAATGGCTAGGGTTGGGGGATTAATCAGGGAAAAAGGTGACATATGTAAAACTTTAGATGATAAATAAAAAATATATTAAAAAAGAAAAGGAAAAAAGAATCTAACCAAGCAAACCACCATGGACATACAGTGTTAATAAATTGTACAGTAGTTTATATTAATGTTCTAAGCCTTCACATTCACTCACCATTCAACTGACTCACCTAAAGCAACTTCCAGTTCTGCAGATTCCATACATGGTAAGCGCCCTGCACAGGTGTGCCATTTTTATAATTAGATATGTTTAAATCTATGAATACTTGCCATTGTGTTGCAATTGCCTATAGTATTCAGTACAGTAACCTGCTGGAATGTAGCCTCTGAGCTGTAGACTACACCATATAGCCCAGGTGTATAACCCATCTAGGTTTGTGTCAGTGCAATCTTTGATGTTTGCACAATGACAAAATTGCTTGTGAAGCATTTCTGGTAACATATCCTTGTCATTAAGCAACACATGACTGTAATTTTAGTGTTCTAGTGTTCTAATCTTATATAATAAAAAGCTAATAAGCAAATTGATTGACCGGGGGACCGATGATTTGTTATTATGTGCACTAACCACCAGGGGGCAGATGCTCATGCAGGAGCTGCCCCCTGGTGGTCAGTGTGCTCCCAGGGGGAGTGAAGCTCAGCCAAAAGTGGGGATCGTGGCTGACCCACATAAGCAGCAGCGCTAAGGATGTCCCATGGCCATCAGTCGGACATCCCCCGAAGGTTCCTGGACTGCCAGAGCAGAATTTGCCTTCAGAAAATCGTGTTAAGAAATGTTTTATTGAAGTGTGCAGAATATCACATAGAAGCCTTAGTCCCTTTCACAGTATGTTCTAGATGTTAGTCAACATGGCATGCTGCAAATAAGAGAAATTTGTAGTAGAAGAAGTGCATGTAGTGAGCCTGTTCTTGAAGCCACCCATTATTTCATTTTTTTAAACTTATATTTATTCTTGAAAGTATTCAAATATCCTCCTCCTCCCTCTCATCGACCCCTTCCATCCTACTCCCACCCATTATTTCTTTATATTTTACCTTTCCTTTAATCATCCCTTGCTCCTGCTTTGCCTTTACACTTATTTCTACTTTTTAAAATGTTTTTTTTGCCTAATTATATTATTAGTTTGAGATAGTATGTGTTCTTTTGGCCTTAGTGTTTGGTCTCCCAGTCAGCACTGCAACCTTGGTTCCACCTGATGATGGTGGTGGTGATGGTGGTGATGGTGATGATGAAGATGATGATAATGATATCTGATATTTATTTAATACCGCATACTCTTCTAAGTGATTCACCAACATTAACACATTTAATACAATCTATAAGTTAGATACTGTGAGGTAGAGACCATTGTTGTCCCCATTTTACTGATCAAGCAGGGCCCAGAACAGTTCAATAATTTACCCAATGTTTGTTCTACAGCAAGCATGTCAAACTTGTGGCCTGCAGGACACATGTGGCCCACAATGAATATTTTTGCGGCCCAGCCAATATAACGATATGTAAGAAACGCTTTAATAAAAGTTTTGTAACTTAATTTTTGTAGTATCCTGTTATACATAATTATTAATAATGAACTACAACCTTCACTAATGACTGATTACTATAATCGTGTTGCATTCATTTCCCTTACGTGCCTTAGGCGCAAGCAGACCATTTCTCCCCACTAATACCAGCAGTGAGTATTTTAGCAGCTGATGGCCATGTTATTAGTATTGTACTAAACTGTTTGGTGTGCATAACAGAAAATATTTCTCTTTCAGAGAACAAGAAAAATAGGTTTATTTGCATTATGCTTATTAATTTGTGCAGTTGTTCAGTGTCTGGTAAGTTAATGTTCAAGAAAAAAATATTAATTTTTATTGAAATGTTCTATTATTTTATGGTAAGGATTACTCATGTATTTCAGCCCTTTGTATTCAGCATGTCTCTAATGAAATCAACCTACATTTCTATGAAATTTGAAGCTTTTTTTGAAGCCCACATCAAGGTAAACATTGTTTATTTTTCCCATGTTAGCCTTTCTTTTTTCAATTGGCAAAACATGGACTAAGGTATGAAAATGTTGGTAAGAATACATTAAATCTGCATTTTAAGAAAAAAAAAAGACAAGTATCACATGATCTCACTTATATGTGGAATCTAAAGAGCAAAATAAGCTGATGAACAAAAAGATCCAGGGACATAAAAACATGGGACAGACTGAGGAATCTCAAAGGAAGTGGAGGGAGAGAGAAGAACCGAAGAACTTTTATGCATATATGTATAATCCATGAACACAGACAATAGTGTGGTGAAGGTGGGTGTGGGCTAGAAGGGGTAGATGGGAGGAAAATGGGACATTTTTGATATTTTCAACAATAAAGATAAATTTAAAAATAAATAAGTAAATTGGTAAGAGGCTCTGGGCCTGCCAGACACCTGCGCTGTCTGTCCTTCAGCAGCCCTTCCACCTCCGCCACCACGTTGGGCACCACAGTGGACACCATGTGGCCAGACAACGGCAATATGACCAGGAAGGTCCTCAGAGGAACCACCCTAAAGATGTTTGAGGAGGCCAGGTCCATCATCAGCACCTGGCACCCTAGGAGCCAGAACCAGGGGTGCTGCTGGCTGCCCTGGCCCAGGTCCACCCACAGACTTCCTGTGCACTGGTGAGGTGGCTCTTGTCAGCTCAGAAATCACCTGCACTGCCAAGCCCTCTGTGGAAGTCCAGGTCCACGTGATGTCCAGAAACAGCCTCACAGGTACGAAAAACTGGCCTCGAAGGTCATCCTTGGTGTGCCCCTGTTGCTGAGAAGTGTGCAAGAGATATGTCCTCCCTCCAGGAGCAGGAGGAGGAGGGCCGCAAGCTGTAGGAGGCCCAGAACCGGGAGCACATGGAGACTCAGTGGAGCAACCAGGGCATCCAACCGGCCCTGAACCCAGAGCTGAATACATCCTGCTATAGCCAGTCTAGATTATTCCCTTGGTGGGGCCTTTGGACTGTAAGCTGCACGGCTTTGTGCATGGGGGTGTCATCATGAAGCTCATGGATGATGGACCTGGTATCATGGCTTCACGTTACCGCAAGACCAGCGTGGTCACGGCTTCTGTGGATGCCAGTAACTTTTACAAGATCAGGAAAGGTAAGTCCTCGCCATCTTTGGGCGCATGGACTTCAGGAGCAATGAGAAGTCCATGGAAACCTGTGTACTTTTACACGAAGCCTGTGGTGGACAACTCGGAGAAGCACTACCTGCTAGCGAGTGCCTTCTTCCCCAAGTATCCCTACGTGAGGAGGGCAAGGTGCTGCCTGTGCCCAGAGTGGGCTAGAAGATGGGCTTTGAGGAAGGTGCCTGTGGATGAAGATGAACCGACTGGGCAAAAGCTGAGTCTCAGCTCTAGACGCTCCTCCTCCTGCTGCTGCTGGACCCAGAGCGGCCCAATGTCTAATCACGTAAGAAGTTACCCTCTTGGCCCACAGCTCAATTCATGCTGAGAGAGGTGTGCACATTATATGTCTATCTCTGTTAACATGCTCTCTCCTGAAGACCTGTTCACCAAAGCTTTATTTATGTCATTCCATTATAAGCACCACACAGTATTATCCTGGACTCCTAGAGGCATTCCCTGGAGTCCTGAGGAATATTCCACATACATTGTATGATATGTAAAGACTCCAGTGTCACTAATAAAGCTGCTGCTTGGCTGGGGGGGTAGGGGTAGAGTGGGAAGGATTGGTAAGAATGATGTGTGATTGGTTTTTCAGTCAATTGGAAAGAATTGTTTCACAATTACTTTAAAAATGTATAAGCTGACCATGCTTTCAGAAACTTTTTTTATTTCTACTACAGGTTGAGCAATTTTTATATGTACTTATAATAAAGATGCCTTATAACTCAATTCTGAAATGTTAAAAAATACACCTTATAGCTAGACCACATTATCTTCTACATCATCCAGGACACTTCAAGATAAAAAAAGATGCTATCGTCATTTACCATAGAAAACATTGGGCTAGACTCAGCCTGTCACTGAGCTTGAAGTAGACACTACTGGTTGTTATTCCAACATGACTTCTCTGCTAACAGAACACTGACGTCGTTCAGAGATAACTTATTGCTCCACATAGCATATGCTTCATGGGCAACTGACCCTATCCTTAGCTCCCACTGGTGGATACTGACTAGTTTAGGCCAATTATGATAATTCCATTCCTTTGCCAGAACTTGTTTATTTATAGTCTATTAAATTAATAAATATTAAATAATGTTAAATAAATTCATTAAACATATAAATAAATTTGGTATTTGATTAATTATTTATAATACCTGGAGCCCTTCTTACCACTTGAGCAAGTGAGATAGTAACTTTTTTTCTACTTAATCCTTTTTTATTTAAATTATTTTGTTACTTCAGGCTATAAATATGCTAATATACTCATTTTAATCATTATTTGAGGATTTGGACCCTAACCAGACTTTCACTTTACAGTGATCTCTATTTGCATAATGCAGGATCCACATAGGGGAGAGGGCCGAAGAGCTCAAAGGGGAAAACAGGGATGGGAGTGTATCTTTCAAGAGTTCAGAAAGGTTATTAAGAGAATATAAAAATGGTTTCTGGGTCCTTTGTCTTCAGAAAATGAATTACAAAAATTAAAGAATTATATAGCACCCGGTTACATGCTTAGGTTATGACAGAAAGATTCCTGTGTTTCTGAGAAGTTTCTTTACTGAAAGGGTTCCTCCACTCTTCAGCACCTATCCTCCCCCCCCCCCACACACACACACACATGCACGTACACACAATTTACTCACACAGAACCCACTTTTGGTGGGATTTTGCAGGAGATGGAAAAATAGATTTTAAAATATCATTATTATTTTTTCTGGTTGAAGATATCTGTTCTTCTGGTTCAACTTCTTATAGTCCTATATCAGGCAATTAGACATATGGTTTCTTGTTTCCTCACATCGCAGAGGAAGAATCAGCCTAAATAATCATGGGAAAAGAAACTGCTTAAATTATAGCCTATCTAGGCAATGCTAGTTAAGTCAATAGTGCAGGTTAAAAAACACTATTTCAATGACATTCTTTTTTTGCTTATATTGTTAAATTACTTATTTTTGTTAAATTATATTTTTTGCTTAAATTGTTAAATTACTTAGAGAATTACTAGAAAAATGTTATATATATATATATATATATATATATATATATATATATATATACACACACACACACACACACACACCAAACTATTACCAGTGTTTATTTCTAGGACATAGTTATAATATTTTAATTTTCTTATATAAGATTTTCTGTATGACTTAAACTTTATTCAATTAATATGTATTTTTCATGAAATAAAAAAAATTTAAATGAAAAAAAATTATTAAATTCTTAACCAGGTGCAATTCTCTAATTAGTATGCAGTTTACTGCTACATACAATTAATCTGGTGCCCCATTGGTCAAACACTCTCAGTAATAAAGATTTGATATATTCTTGCTTTCATTTCTGCTTAGGATTTCATTGTTATGTTAATAAAATATAATTTCTGAAAATACTGTAAATTGAGATGCAGGTGATTCCTTTCTCTATTATCAGTACTTAATCTTTACTGATTACTGTTAATATTTCCCACATTTTCTCCTCTATACATCCAAATAAGTGATTTGAAATGTTTGTGTAACAACTTTAAAATAAAAACATTTACGAATAGAAAACAAATCTGCACTTTAAAAAGAAGACATGTTACATATACAGTGAGTAATGAGCTAGATATTTCATATATTTTATCTTTAAATATTTTCATGTTCTTATACCATCTTATTTTTATATCTTTAATATGAGAATGACAAACAATAGGTTTGACCTTATTTGTCAATCAGTTTGAAGGTTTATAAGATGTTTAATTACCAAATGCTATAATTATTAATCATCTCATCATTTGATGTATAATGTAAACTAAATTCTCTCCCTGTAGTACACTGTGTTTCACAGATCAATAGATTTATCAAGGGCTTGAAGGAGAGTTTTAAACATTCAATGAAAAAAAGAAAAATATATTTATCTTTTAAAATAGCTTAGATAGTCATTTAATCAACTTCACAGTTATTTTATTTACTCCTGTGAATAAATCTCTTCATATCAATAGTTTTAAAGTATTACAGCTCCTTAAAATAAATTTAATTATAGTGTTAGATATTTTACTCAAATACATTGAATACTATATAGCACAAATACAGGAAATTTCTTGAATAAATACAGCTTTTGAGGGCTATCTTGAATGACTACATTTAAAATATGACTCAATGTTTGATATCCTCCTTACATATTATTATAAAACATTATTTTGAATTATATCCATCTCCTCTTTGTTGTAAATAAATTGTTATAGTGGATGGTTTGGAATTAGAAGGGCAATTGTTCTTTCTTTCCCATCCCTTGCGTACTCATCATTCCTGCCCAAATGTCATTGAAGTGCAATTAGCAATAACAATATTTACAGTTCATTGCGTGCTGCTGTGTGTCAGTTTTTCTAATCACTGTACATGTATTAACTCATTTAATATCTCAACAACCTTGTGAGATAGCTGCTGCTATTCCCATTTGACAGATGAGTTACACAACTTTCTCAAGGTCACCCAACTAATAAACAAAGAATCAGACTCGGGAACTTGTAAGTGTCTCTACACCACGTGTGCATATCATCCCTGGGGCATACAGGAGAGTAATAAGAAAACTACTGGGATTTTTGCCAAAACCGGTTTGGCTCAATGGATTGAGCATAGGCTTGGGAACTGAAAGGTCCCGGGTTCGATTATGATCAAGGGCATGTACCTTGGTTGCGGGCATATCCCCAGTAGGGGGTGTGCAGGAGGCAGCTAGCTGATTGATGACTCTCTCTCATCGATGTTTCTAACTCTCTATCTCTCTCCCTCTCTGTACAAAATCAATAAAATATATATATATTTTTTTTTTAAAAAAAGAAAACTACTGGGATTTTTAAAATGTCATACTGTATGACTGTTTTCTATATTCGTAATTTGTGTTATTTGGAGAATGAAATTTACATATTGAAGCATGGGATGCTCTTTTCTATTACCCAGAGAGTGTCAGATCTGGTATTTGATTTCATCTTTCTTACAATCTAACACGTTAGTCTATTATTGTTTCAGGGATGCTGGGAAAACATATGGAACTCTTAGATGAGAGGCATGTATTAGTTACAGCATAGCAAGCAACATGGAGCATCAATAAGCATGTTTGCATCAGGTCCCTTGTTCCTAAGTGCTGTGGGCCACATAGGTGCTATAGGACACATAGGTGCTATATGCCCAGGGAGCATATGTTACAGCCAAGGAACACTAAGCTATGGAAATCTGCCTGCTTGTTGTTCCAGAAAGATATAATATCTCATCTCACAAGGTTCATTGCTGCAAAAACAACCATGAGCAATGGACCAGGAAAAGATAGAATATGGTCTTGCATTTTTGGTGCATTTGTAAAAGCTCCCAGGAGGGCCAGATGGTCAAGGAAGAGTGTCTTTTCCACCTTTGAACTCTACACTGTGTTTGTTTCTTTTTGTTGGTCCAACAGGTTGCCATAAACTCTGTGCCTTAAGATAACACATATTTATTATGTTACAGTTCTGTGCGTCAGGCATATAAAATGGACCTCCCTGGGCTGAAATCAAGGTATCAACAAGATGTGTTTCTTTTCAAGGCTCCAGGGAAGAATCTGTTTTCTAGTCTTTTCCAGCTTCTAAAGGCCATTCTAGACTTTTGCTCTTGGGCTTCTTCAATTTCCAAAGCCAGTAAGAGACAGTTAAGTGTTTCTCACACCACATTATTGTGACGTGGCCTCATTGGCCTCCCTATTTCACATTTAAGATCCCTTTGCTTAAAGTGGGACCACCAGATAATCCAGGATAATCCCCCTATTATAAAGTCAGTTTATTAGTAACTATAATTCCCCTCAGTGATATAATGTAACAATTTCCTAGATTCCAGGGTTTAAAATTTGGACATCTTTTAGAGGCCAATATTTTGCTTACCACATGCATTGTCTTGGCTTTTGGTGAATTTTCATGAGTTGGCTACCTTGTTGGCCATTCTGATTAATCTGACTGAGAGAGGGTGAGGTCAAACCATTCAATTTGTCTCATAAAGTATTTAATTAGGGCAACTATTAATAGGATTTAAACAGCCAGATAAGAACAACTGCACTATTGATCTCAGTTATGCCCCCAGAGACCGAGACTCAGCCAATTTTGAATAAATACCAAGAAATACTAGTAGGTTCTGTTTTGGTAAGCTAAAATCAGTGTAAAACCAGTCAATTATCCATTCTGACCCACACAAGGGAGTTTAGACTGACATGCTAATCTTTGGTGTCATTGCCAATAATTACAGGGCAAATGGATGGGCCAAAATGCAGCCCCTGATGAGAAGAGAGTCTATGTCCCATCTTCCTCAGGTGGAAACATGTAATTGAAGGCACTCATTTCTCCTCTCTGAAATCTCTTGCTAAGCTTTATTTATATCACTATTTTCCATTAGTTTGATTAAGTAACATGGGAAAAGTCACTGAATTGCTGCAACTTTGATACCTATACACCCTATAACTCAAGGCTGATGGTATTCAGGATAAACATATGAATTCGTATAAAGAAAATTTAAACAATATATAAGGACCAAGGAGCATTGCTTGTTCCTCCTCTCTCCCACCTTCAGGGTAGAAGGTATTCCTTCCACAGTGCTCTCATGGGTTACTGAAGGGAGATGGGTATATAGTCAACTCAGTGTTCATTATACTTATGACCTAGGATTATGTTAATCCAAGTGTAGTGGAAAAGAAACTGAACTACAATTAAGTTTGAACTCTCTAGGGCCCTTCATAATTGGGTTACTACCTTAAAGGTATAATAAACTACCAGGCAGACTGGGGCTTGTTGCTAGGGTAAAGAATAGTGTATCCTATTCAGGAATGGTTGGAATAGAATCCCAAGTGTTCAAAATAGGCCTATATAACTCTCACCTCTTTCATTCTGATTATTATCCAGTAGATAATCAAAAGGTATAAACCATTTCTGTGGACAGATGCATTCGATGACAAAACCATCCTCTTCAGATGTTGGGACCAAGTGGAGATGAAGGAAATGAGATCAGAAATCTTTCTGCATTGCTTTTTGAGGTGGCTCTTCCAGCCCCTGACAAGGGAGATGCTCACAGACAGCAGGGAACATCAACGGTTTGACAAATAACTTGGTTTCAGTCTATTCTGGGTGACCTCTGTGATAAAAGGTGCACTATTGTCAGACTGTAGATAGTCCAGAAGCTGATATATGACACAGTTATGTTTCAAGGGCCAAAATGATGTGGCCGATTAAACTACTAACAGTGCCACTGTAATCTGAAAACGTATTAACAGCAGTGAAGTTGCAACAGTAGCCCTGGGAGGGGAAAAAAAGGTCCAATATAGTCAATTTTCCAAGAGCAAGTGTTGTCAATGTTGTTGAGAGACAGTTCTCCATGGCTCTCTCAGGTTTCTATGCATTTTTGTGAGCAGAGGAATTATCTGGTCTTTTGTTCCAGAATATCTCTTCAAGAGTGTTTGTACAGTGAATCGTCTTGGAAGATAAGGATATAATCTTTTTCTGGAGCAGAGAGCAAGTGTTTTCACTGTCTATTATAATATAGACAATGTATGCCTCTACGGTAAATATGGGACAAGTATTTCCCGTGATAAAATATCCAAGTTCTGCCCTCACTGATTTGGCTCAGTGGATAGAGCATGTCCCTTGGATCCAAGGGCCCCAGGTTTGATTCTGATCAAGGGCATGCACTTTGGTTGTAGGCTTAATCCCCAGCCTCAGGTTGGGGCATGTGTGGGAGGCAGCTGGCCAAAGTGTCTCTTGCACATCCATGTTCTTTTCTCTCTCTCCCTTTCTCCCTTCCTTCCACTCTCTCTAAAATTCAATGGTAAAATGTCCTCCAGTGAGAATTAATAAAAACAAACAAACAGAAAATATCCAGGTTCCCTAAGCTTAGGAATTTTTTCCTATAACATAACCAATGTGTATCCAGTTGTCACTAGCCCTCCTTGCATTACTTTATGGGAATTATAGTTCAGGAAACCTGCTAGCTTGTTAGTTTTCATGATAGACACTTCACAATTTTTGACAGACAATGTGTAAAGTATAGCCTTTTGTACCCTGTGCCAGTAAACCAATTTATGGCTAATGTTAAAAGTTGGGCATACAGTGGCAGCTTCTGCATCAGGAACAGGGAGTTGTCTAAGGTGTGTCCAGTTTATGATGGTGGATGCACTGCCATGTTTACTATGATGAATTCAGGTAGTAGTCAGCAGTGATTGGCTGGTGCAGGCTTGATCAGCATCTTGATTCCAGTTGATCTCATCAAAGAACAGGTTCTTCCTGTGGGCGCCTACAAGAGTGTCTCGGACTATCTGATGACCAACCACAATTCCCAGCTGTAGTTTGCAGTCCTAGGTTGTTGTCTTCAATTCGCCAATCTGTGATCTCCCAGGGGGTAGACCACGTAGCCTGGCCATTGTCAACTGTCCGAGAGTTAGTAAAAATGTAGCCTGGTTCTCAAGGGGTTTTGGTTGAGGCTCTAAGGATTGCCTTGAGTTGTGCCCACGGGGCCACAGTAGCCTAAGGAACATCATCAGGTTTCTACTGAACCAAAGCATCACTGAAGCAGGTAGAGGCATTTAAGGGAATTGAGGGCTGCAGTTAGCAGCTTTGGGATAGTGGAGTAGGAGAGAAAATTTTCCTCATAAGGATAGCACCTACTTGTTCATGTAAAACTGAGAATACTGCTAGGACTGGGCCAGCTGGCTCCTGAACGTCCCATTTCCATTTGACTAGAGAGGCCTGCATTCTGGGTGCCTATTGAGCTTTCTCCTCTTCTTTTCTTAATCCTTGCAGTTGTCCCAATGAATTATCTGTTTAGTAACAGTTATCAGAGTTATAGCTTACTGTATCCTGGGTGGATCTTAGAAATTTTTCAGTGTAAGCAACAGATTGAAACCAAGGACTTAGGGATACTCTATTGTAATGAGTAGTGAGAAAGTAGATATGGCAGAAGACACAATGACAGTCTGAAATTGTAGGATAATATTTAATATACACAGTACTTTGCTTGCAATAAATGCTTAGTAAGTGTTTGATAATCAATTAAATAAATGAAAGAAATGAATGAGTTGTAAAAATAAACAGTACAGGTAGATTCGGCTCTATGTGGGCTCCACTAAGACATAGATTTCAACCACTTCTCACTAGCTCGTCTGGCATCCTGTTCCAAGCCACCGTCATCGCTTGCATTTATTTTTTTATAATTGCCTTCTCCTTAGTCTGCCAAACTTAATACTTGATCCCTTGCAGTCTGTTTTCAGCACATAAGTTAGATAGGTACTTTAAAAGCCTAAATTAGATCATCTCACCTCACCATTCAAAACTCTCTCCCTGTATCCCCTTAAAATCTAAAAACCTTACAATGGTCTACAAAACCATATATGATCTGATATCCTAGCTATATACTCCCTCTTCTTTTTTTTAAAATATATTTTATTGATTTTGTACAGAGAGGAAGGGAGAGAGATACAGAGCTAGAAACATCAATGAGAAAGAATCATTGATCAGCCGCCTCTTGCACACCCCGCACTGGGGATATGCCCGCAACCAAGGTACATGCCTCTGACTGGAATCGAACCCGGGACCCTTCAGTCCCCAAGCCGACGCTCTATCCATTGAGCCAAACCGGTTTCAGCCCTCTTCTTTACTCTGTTCATGCTGTTTGTCAAACAACTTCCTCCTCGGCAGGCATGCTCCCTCTTCCCCATGCTCCCTCCTCAGGGCCTTCACAATGGCTGTTCCCTTTGCCTAGGTTGCTTTTCCTCCGATATCTGCATGGCTAACTTCATCATCTCCTTCATGTCTGTTAACATGCCACTTTCTCAGTGAAATCTGCCCTAACTACCTTATTTAAATTGCAATTCTACAGGCACATCAATTCATCATCCTTATCCTTCTCTAATTTCTTACTATAATATTCATTACAATTTAACATACTATAAAATTTACTATTTTTTAATTTTAATGATTTGTCTTTATCCACTGGAATTCAATTTCTAAACAAATGACATTTTTCTCTACATTATATCTACTACATAGTACAATGGCTGCCTGTTACTACCAAAACATATGCTTATTGTAATAGGAAATCAATAAAGAAAAATCTGAGATGAAACCAGTTTGGCTCAGTGGATAGAGCGTCGGCCTGCGGACTGAAGGGTCCCAGGTTCGATTCCGGTCAAGGGCACTTTCCTGGTTGGGGGTAGGGGGTGCAGGAGGAGCTGATCAATGTTTCTCTCTAATTCCAGGTACTTTTTTGTTCACATTATTTCATTTGAAATTTATCAAGAACTTTTAAAATATGTTATCCACAAATTGCATATGAGAAAACTAACAGGTAGGTTAGGTACTTTGATGACAGTAAAGAGAGAAAGCCAGGCTTAGTCTGTAAACTTTTCTGTGGCCTAAGTTTATACACAAGATTTTATTTTTAAGTAAAAATAAATGCTATGAGAATTTCAAAAAGTTACTCTATACAAAATCTCACTTTTCAAAGCTTACATTATTTTGTTTCTGCTATATATGGACACACAACATTAAAGGAGAAAGGATATCATTAAACCTTAATAATAATTCTATTAGATGTAGCAGATGTACAGACAAAAAAATCTGAGAAAAAGAGGGGTTAAGTAAAATGTTAAAAAAGGTACCGATTTTAAATAGTGGAGTCTGTATTTGAAAGCAGATCTTCCTAAGACTACAGTCCATTTTCTACAAAATGTGGTTACTTTGTCTTTTATAAACCTAGCAGCCACATTTGTCATCGTCAGATGGCTAAATGTAGGGTTTATTGTAAATTAGATATTTGTTTTATTATGTTTCATGTGCTGATTTGATTATGTGCTCAGACAAAATTATTTTGTTGTATGATATACATGAGTGTTTGTGTGTGAGGGTGATTTAGATCATGTGTGGCATCACTTCATATTTGATTTCTTATTTAAGCAAAATTAACTTTTACTGGCATAAATATCTTAGTGAATTTAGGATTAATGAGATGAGTTCCTTTGCAGATTTATATCTAACTCATGAATATCTTTTGTTTAATTTGTCACATGTTTCATGTTCAATTAACATTAACTTCTGCATATATTAGTTCTCAATGAGTATTTTTTCTGTATATCAAAGCCTGTCCATGTATGTGGTTTTTGGTATTTTTTTCACCATCAATGAGTGGAAACACAGCAGAGCCTCTCTTTATGCACTGACAACCCACTATCTCTTTTAATTTTGCAACAAATGTTTTCAATGTGGCATGGTTCTTATTACTGGAGGTTAAACTGTAATTTGAGTTTATCTACTTCAGACTAAAAGTATTACAGCAGTACACTGCCCTTGTGATACTATTAAACATTGTGGAATCTTCTTTTCCATTGGCTTTGTACAGAGAAATTTATTCATTTTACAAGTACAGAAGAAATGACTTTCATATCTATTATTTAAGTATAAAAGAGTGAGGATGCATAATAGATTTATATATGACACTTGTATTCAGTGAAAAGATGGGTTGCCAAAAGGTCTTCTCCTACCAAGAAAATGTAATCATTCTACATTCTAAGCAAGAGGTACAATGATTTGTCCCCCACCAAAGATGTGACATTGAAAAAAGAGACCCCTTCCAATTATCCAATTTATTCAGTTACTCATTTTTAGAAGAAATAATTATTTTTCTATCAGTTGGCCATTCCAAAATAATTGAATTCCAGTAATCTTATGTCCATTTTATTTAACGGTGTGAAATACCATCAAATAACTAATAATTTTTCTTCAAGGAATAAGTGAAATATAAAAAAAATCTATTACTATTATTCTTTTCAGAATTTATCTTTTTTTTTTAGGATTTTAGTCAAGTGGCTCTGCAGTTATTACAACTAAGAGTTCTGTCACTTTTCTTGAGTGAAACTAAAAGTTATTATGTTAATTCTGGAGAACTTCAAGGTGCAGAATTGTAGACTTTTTATTTTGAAAATCCTGTCAATCCTTATGCCTATCAATATTTTGGGGCAAAGGTGTGTGGGGGTTTTTTTTGTGTGTGTGTTGTGTTTTTTTTGTTTGTTTGTTTGTTTTTGTTTTGTTTTGTTTTGTTTTTTCTGTATCAACATATGTTTGATTTTTAAAGCAAGAGATTGTGATTTTGGCCTCATTACAATATTTTCATATGAAGTACATTGTTGAAATTTCTCATAGCTAGAACCTTATCTTTTTAAAATTCAGCATCATAAACCTTCCTAATTCTTCCACTACAACTCCTTGCTTTCACTTTCGCTTGTGTTGCAGGTAACTAACTGCTTTTCTCTTGCTGGTTTCAAGATTCTCTCTTTGTCTTTAACCCATGGCATGTTAATTATGATGTATCTTGGTGAGACTCTTTGAGTTCCTCTTGTTTGGGACTCGCTATGCTCCCTGGACTTATAAATATTTCTTTCACAAGGTAGGGGAAGTTTTCTATCATTATTCTTCAAATAGGTTTTCAATATCTTGCTCTCTCCCCTTTCCTTCTGGCACCTCCATAATGCGAATGTTGGTACTCTTCAAGTGTCGCAGAGGCTTCTTGCACTATCTTTATTTATTTATTTATTCTTTTTTCTTTTTGCTCTTCTGATTGGGTGTTTTTTGCTTCCTCATACTTCATATTGTTTATTTGATTCTCAGCATCCTCTACTCTATTGTTGTATCCCTATAAATTATTCTTTATTTTGGCTAGTGTATGCTTAATTTCTGAGTGTTTCTTTTTCATGTTTTTGACATTCTCTCTAATATCATTGAAAGTCTTATGAAAATCCTTGAGTAACCTTGTAACCAAGGTTTTGAATTCTGTATCCAATATTTTGCTTGCTTCCATTTATTTCCTCTGTGACATGTTTCTTTGTCTCCACATTTTGGCTGCTTCCCTGATCTTGTTTCTATGTATTAGGTAGAGCTGCTATATCTCCTGGAATTGGTAGAGTGGCTTTGTTTACTAGTGTCCTAGAATGATTCAGCCTCCCTAGTTACTTGAGCTGGGAACTCTAGGTGTTCCCTGTGTGGGCTGCAAGCATAGACTTGAGCCTCGGTTGCTGTTGGAATTACTGGGAGGAGTTGATCTCCAGGCCAATTGGCTGTGAGGACCAGATGCAGGTACACTTTGAGAACTGCCTTTCAGTAAACTCCCCTATGGAGCAGGAATTACTTCAGTGGGATTTTGGTGCTCACTGAGTCTGCCTCTTAACTCTGTCATTTGTGGTTGTGAAGAGTTGTAACGTCCTAATGTCATAATTAACACCCAAAAATGAGTAGCATTTTTATATACCAATAATGAATTCTCTGAAAGATAAACAAACAATTATATTTACCCCAGCAACAACAACAAAAAATTTAATATACCTAAGAATAAACTTAACCAATGAGATAAAAGACTTGTACTGGGAAAACTACATGATATTGACAAAATAAATACAGGAAAATATAAACAAGTGGAAGAATATACCCTATTCATGGATTGGTAGAATCAACATAATTAAAATGTCCATACTACCCAAAGCAACCTATAGACTCAGTGCAATCCCTATTAAATTACCACTGGCATATTTCACAGACCTGGAACAAACACTACAAAAATTTATATGTATCCAAAAAAGACCCCAAAATAGCTGCAGTAATTTTGAGAAAGAAGAACAAAGTTTGAAGGGATTACCATACCAGATATCAAGATAAAGCCACTGTAATCAAAACAACCTAGTACTGGCACAAGAACAAGTATATAGATCAATGGAACAGAACAGAGAACCCAGAAATCAATATAAGCAATTAATGGTGTTGGGAAAATGGGACAGACACATGTAAAAAAAAAAACCAAACAAACATAAAACAAACAAACAAAAAAAAACAGAAAGAAAGAAACGAGACCACCAACTTATACAATAACACAATAAACTCAAAATGAATAAAAGACTTAAATGTAAGATGTGAAACCATAAAAATTCTAGAAGAAAACATAGGCAGCAAAATATCAGACTTCTCTTCATAGCAATATGTTTGTGGATACATCTCACTAGACTAAATATTAGTATAGTTGGAAGCTGTGAGGATTAGGCAAATGTGGCATATTGTGTGCAAAGAAGCAAAGGGCAATATATGACAGTGGTCTGTAAACTCATTAGTCAACAGAGCAGCAAAGTGCAGCTCGCAAGATGCATGTGGTTCAAAAGCCTTGGTTTGCCAACCACTGTCCAAGGGCAATTGAAATTAAGGAGAAAATAAGCAATGGGACTACATCAAAACATAAAGCTTCTGCATAACAAAAGAAGCCTTCAACAAAATGAAAAATGACTCCATTGTATGGGTGAACATATTTGGGAATGATAAATCTGATAAAGATTTAATATCCAAAATATATACAAACCCATACAACTTAACAGAAGGAAGATAAACAGTCTAATTAAGAAATGGGCAAAGGACCTTAATAGACACTTATCCAAAGTGGACATAGAGATAACCAAGAGACATATGGAAAAAAAAAAAACAACCCTGAAAGTCATTGATCATCAGAGAGATGCAAATTAAAATGACAATGCAGAATCACCTCACACCTGTTAGAATGGCTACCATCAATAAATCAACAAATGACAAGTGCTGGATGTGGAGATAAGGGAACCCTAGTGCACTGCTGATAGGAAAGCAGACTGGTGTAGCGACTGTGGAAAACAGTATGGACTTTCCTTAAAAAAATAAAAAATGGAACTGGCATTTGACCCAATGTTCCCACATCTAGAAATATATCCCAGGAACCCTGAAACACTGACCAAAAAGAATGCATGCACCGCTATGTTCATAGCAGCACAATTTACAATAGCTATGATCTGATAAGAGTTCCAAGTGCCCTCAGTAGATGAGTGGATAAAAAAAGCTGTGGTACATTTATAATCATGGAAAATTATGCAGCCATAATACCCTTTGAGAGAGCATGAAGGGACCAGGAAAGCATTATGCTAAGTGAAATAAGCCAGTCAAGGAAAGACAAGTATCGCATGATCTCACTCATCTGTGGAATCTAATGAACAAAATAAACTGTTTAACCAAATTGATCCAGGGACATAGAAGCTTGGAACACACTGTTGAACCTCAGAGTGCAGGTGGGTGTAGGTGGGTGAGATCAACCAAAAAACCTGTTTGCATATATGTATAACTCATGGAAACAAACAATAGGGTGGTGGAGGCCTGGGTCAGGGAGCAGCCTCGTACTGTAAGGGGTCAATAGAAGAAAAAAGGGGACATAAGTAATACTTTCAACAATAAAGATTTGTTTTTAATTGAAGTAGGATCAGATTATAGAAATCTTTTTATATAGGCTTGCTGAATTGCTATGACTGTCCTTAAATTTACCTTTGATCAATTTAGAGCTAAATTAAAAGAAACAGTGTACTTATACTATAAGATCAATTTTATTTTAAAAATCAAACAATAAAAAAAAGTTTCTAGAAGGAATCAGAATGTTTTCTGATTCTTAGACTTGAAGGATTTTTGCCCTAGTCTCCATGAAGGCCCACTGTGTAACATTGTGGATGAGCAGGAACCCCGTTATAGACACAGCAAAGCTATTGCTTATGGTATCTGTCAGTGTATGCCAAATATATAATTCCAATGTGAAGTTCAATAAAAGCAATTTTAAAATGTGCTAAAGCATTACATTTGTAATTCTGGTATTTAGAATGAGTACATTCAAGACCTTGTAAGATTGAGATGTAAAATTTAGATGATCTGACCTGAATAATGGGTGTGCTGTATGTCATTTAGGCAATCTTCCATAAATATTATTTCTTTTTCTAAAATGTTGATAAGGATTAGATAGCAAAGGGTACAAGCCTTGTAGTCTTTGGCAAGAACATGAGATTCAGAAATTGTACATGGCTTAGACAGATTATCTAGAAAGTATATGTATTTGATGTTCCTGTAAAATAAGGTGCATAAATCAAACCCTTGCCATCATTTTTTCTAAACCTATTCCCATGATGAGGTGAAGTCAGATGGCCCCTGACTTCAGCTGGTCCTGGGAATGGGTTTAGAAAGAATGATGGCAGTGTGACATTTTTTTTTGAAAAAAAACATTTGAGAATTCTCTCTAAAGGAAAATATTAGTACTTTAAGGGCCTGATGCACAAAATTAGTGCATGGGGACAGGGGAGGAGTATCCCTCAGCCCAGCTTGTACCCTCTCCAATCTGGGATCCCTCTCACAATCTAGAACTGCTGGCAACCTAACTGCTTCTACCTGCCAGCCTGATCACCCTAGCCACTCCCATGCCAGCCTGAGTGATGTCTAGCTGCTCCCCTGCCAGCTTGTTTGCCCCCAACTACCCTCCTCTGCTGGCCTGGTCACCCCTAACTGCCCTCCCCTGCAGGGTTGATTACCTCCAACTGCTATCCCTTACAGGCCTGGACCTCCCCTGCTGGCAATCTTGTGGTGGCCATCTTGTGTCCACATGGGGGCAGGATCTTTGTCCACATGGGGGCAGCCATATTGTGTGTTGGAGTGACAGTCAATCTGCATGTTACTCTTTTATTAGATAGGATGATCCGTGGCTCCTCACATGAGGGGCGGTACTTATTTGCAGGAGTGGGCAATATATTAACATTGCAAGGTGTTTGTGAATACAACCGTTTATTCTCCCTTGTCTTTAGGTAAATAATAAAGTCAAAATAAAGACTGGCATACTGTGCTTTCTTCTATACAATGTTCAACTAGAAAAAGATAGACCAGTCATTTTCTCTGAGATTGGCCATGATAATAATTTTATTCACACAAAAAAAATTCAAAGCAATTATTTCTAATCTATCTCATAGCCAGGAATGTTTACTTTTAAGCAAGTTTGCTTCCTGCTGAACAGGTTATGACAGATGCATTTAATGGACCAAAAAAGTTAGGGGTAATAGAGTTAGCAGTTTTTATTAATGTGTAGAGAGTCCTTCTGGGAGGCCTATATTTCTGTTCTTTCTCAGGGGCTTCACATAAGCATAGATTTCTTTCCCTTGAACCTCACAACTGTCTCCAGGCCCTCCCAGCCTTTCAGTTGGATCTCAGAAATGCATTCCTTTACAAAGCCTTCTGACATCACAGACTGGATTGTCTTCTTCTACAGGACCTCATTGCATCCTGGACTTGCCATTCACCTCAGTGATTACAGCTTGCCATCACATGTGTATGATTGTCAATTTTTGTCTACATACTTCATGAAGGTGCATCCTGTGTCCATTCATCTATCATTTAGGTACTTATCAGTAGCTTGCACTCAGTTATTCAGATATTTGTTGAATGAATAAATGACTACTTGCAAGAATGAATGAACAAACGGTGTATCATTAAAATTCTCAGAGTTCATAAAACTGTTGATTAATTTGTTAAACTTAGTCATCATCTAATAATTTTGACTCAGAGTTATTATACATAAAAGTTAGCATTAAGTATTTCCTGATATGTAGCTTTATACTACATTTTATAAAGAATTTTTCACATTTTGTCAAAGGTTAGTCTATTGTATTTTCATCATATTCTGTTTTTACTTTTGGACATGCATGAAATGACAATAAAAATTCGTATAACCTGAAGGTGAAAATTTAAGGTACTTGAACTAATTAGAACAGAACTATGAACCCAGAAGCAAGCAAACATACAAATAAAAAATACAAAAAGAGATTTTACTTCATGTCTTACTTCCCATGACCTTTATAGTGAAATAGATGCTCTTTATCCATCACTGTTCCTTGTTTATCTGACTTTCCAGACCACGGACCATCATATTTCACATAGAAAGTGATAGCCTCATATCCAATATTGGAAGTAATATTATAAAATCCTTTGAAGTAATTCACAGATTAACAGGATGTACTCTCTGAATTTATTAATAGTATGTGGGCCCACATACTATTAATAAATTATGAAATTAATCTTTTAGGGCATTGTACTGATCATGGAATAGTAGGAAGAGATCAAGTTGTCTATGTGTGTGTACCTTGGAAGAGCAAGGAACTATCTATACATCAGCAAACTATTTTGAAGTCATGAGCTCCCATTTGATTTAGGCGCTCCTACAAGTAGGAACATATTTTTGGCAGACTGTGTGCTGAATGAATGGCGTTTGCTGCTAGTTATTTGGAAAAACAAACATAACATGTAACACTTCATCATACATTATGATGAATAAATAAAAGCACTTAGTTAAGTAATAAAAGTCAGTTATCCCTGAGAAAGCAGGAGCCTGCCTTTTTCATTTTATATGAATAGTGATGCATGCCCTATCTTTCATTATTGATTTTTATCTTTTAACTAGAGGCCTGGTGCACAAAATTCATGAGCAGGCCTCTAGTTAAAAAATAACTGCCTCCTTCCCCGCTGACTTGGTCACCCCACACAGCCTGCTGCTCTGTCATTTGGTCATCCCTTACTAACCCCCCTGCTGGCCTGGTTGCCCCACACAGCCTGTTCAGTCATCTGTTTGGTTGTTTCAGTTGCAACAGTTGCTTAGGCTTTTATATATATTGATTGATTCAAGGTTGTGTTTTTTTTTTTTTTTTTTTTATGTTGTTATAGTTATGTATGGAAAACTTTTCCCCCAGAAAAGTTTAATTAATTGCAATAAGTAGTTTTAGTTATACTTGATCCAAGACTTGATTTATTTCACTGATCATCATCATAATAATACAGGAATATGCAAAATAGCTAGGATGCTGTAACATCACAACTGAATAGCAGGAACCTGAGGCTGCAAGGCACCTGGCAGGGGTAAGGGACCTTGTGCCATGCCCCTTGCCCTAGTGAGGGCCCGGAGACTTTAGGCCATGCCCCCTGCCCAGGGGGGTTTGATGGGTGACCTTAGGTCATGCCTCTTGACCAGGAGGACTCAGGGCACCTCAGGCTGTGCCCCCCACCCTAGCACCAGGCCGGAAAACCTCAGTCTGTGCCCCAGTGTCAGGCCGGGGACCTCAGGCTGCACCCCTGCCCTGTGGAACTTGATAGGAACCTCAGGCTGCAACCCCCACCCCACGGGGCTTGACAGGGACCTCAGGCCATGACTCCCACCCCAGTGTCAGTCTGGAAGAACTCAGGCTAAGCCCCAGAGCCAGGCCAGAGGAACTCAGGCTGTGTGCCCCTCTTAGTGGGGCTTGACAGAGGACCTCAGGCAGCACCCCCTCCTCCATACCAGACCACGGGACCTGAGGCTGTACCCTCTGCCAGGTGGGACTTGATGGGACCTGAGACTATGCCCCCCCCCCCCACATGGTGCTGGGCCAGGGGCATCAGGCTGGGGTACTTGAGGCTATGCTTCCTGCCTGGAGGGGCTTGATGGGAAGGGGGCTGGCCAGGTCTAGATCTCACCCAATAGGGGTGGGGTCAGCCGAGTCTGGGTCTCCTGCATTTTCAAAGTACATGTGGGTGGTGGGTGAGGGCTTGACTCTAAAGTTTTGTGGTACACCCCAGACTCTGACAGGAGGGAGATTTTATGTACATTTTACTAATTTTCTTTACTCTCTGACACTTCTATTATAGAGAAAGGGCAAATAGCAATATTAAAATATTTCCTCTAATTAATTCCCTTTTAATGTGCATGAATTTCATGCACCATGACACTAGTTTAAGTATAATTCCTGATGCAATTGGATAATATTTTTTTGTTGAGGATTTTAGCATGGATGTTCATCAGGGATATCGGCCTGTCATTTTCTTTCTTTGTAGTATCTTTTTCTGGTTTTGGAATTAGGATAGTGCTGGTCTCATAAAAAGAGCTAGAAGTCTTCCTTACCCTTGAATGTTTGAATTGTTGGAGGAGGATAGGTCTTAGCTCTTTCTTGAATGTTTGGTAAAACTTCCCTGTGAAGCCATTCAGTCCAGGACTTTTGTTTGCTGGTAGTGTTTTAATGAGTGCTTCAATTTCATTAATTATTATTACTCTATTCAGGTTTTCTAATTTTTCCCCCCCTGATTCAGTTTTAGACATTCGGTTTCTAGGAATTTGTCCATTTTGCACAGGCTGTTCAATTTGTTGGATTATAGTTGTTTTTAACATTTTTTTTTTACAATCCTTTGTATTTATATATTGTCAGTTGTTGCTTCACTTCTTTCATTTCTGATTTTATTTATTTGGGTCCCCTCTCTCTTTGTTTCTTGATGAGTCTGGCTAAAGCTTCATTAACCTTTTTTGTCTTTTCAAAGAACCACCTGCTGGTTTCATTTTTCTCTGTATTGTATCTTTAATCTATATGACATTTATTTCTGTTCTAATCTTTATAATTTCCTTCCTTTGGGTTTTTCTTGTTGCTTTCTTTCTAGTTGTAGTGTTAGGTAGTTTACTAAAGATTTTACTTGTTTCTTGATGTAGACTTGTAGTGCTATGTACTTCCCTCTCAGGATTTTTACTGCTGTGTCCCAAAGATTTTAGGTTGTTGTGTGTTCATTTTTCATTTGTGTCTAGGACATTTTAAATTTCTTTCTTGATCTCTTCGGTAACCCATTCATAACATGTTTAATAAGATGTTATTTAGTTTCCCTGTGTTTGAATGTTTTTGAGTATTATTATTGTAGTTAATTTTTAGTTTCATGCCATTGTGATCAGAAAAGATGCTTGATATATTTTCAATTTTCTTGAACTTATAGAAACTTACTTTGTGTCCTGATATGTGTTCTTGAGAATGTCCCATCTGCACTTGAGGAGACTATATTATGCTGCCTTGTGGTGAAATGTTCTGTAAATCTCAATTAAATCTATCTCATCTAGTGTGTCATTGAATGTCACTATTTCTTTGTTGATTCTTTTTTGCCTGAAATATCCATCCAATGAAGTCAGTGGGCTTTTGCAGTAACCTACTTTGCGATTTTTCTCTTAAAGTGGTCAAGAGGTTTTTGTTGTTGTTGTTGTTTTAATTTACTTATTTAGGTACCCATATATTGGGTACATATATACTTACCAGTATTATATTCTCTTGTTGGAGTCTTCTTTTTAGTATTATGTATTGATCTTCTTTGTCTCTTTTATTATTTTGAAGTTTATTTTGTCACATATAAGTATTGCTACCCTTGCTTTTTTTTTTCATTCCATTTTCATGGAAATTATTTTTTCATTCCTTCACTTTCACCTATCCTAGGGCCACACAACATTCTGTCCCAGATTCTGCCCAGACATCTGCCTAGGAGAGCCAGAGCTAGGTATGGCTGCAAGGAATCTGGAGGTTGGGATTAGTGGATCTCTTATGAGGAGAAGGCTCTTGTCAGGCTCACTGGAACATGGGGAAAATGATCCCTGCCCAAAAGTACCACAACTCAGTCACTGACACCCTGTGCCCAGGCAGCTGACTCCTTCACAGGGCTTGAACTTCACAGGGAAGGGAGACAAGGAATCCACATGGTGGAGCTATTGCATTCCCCCAGGCTGATGTGGCATGGAGGGAAGTGTTCCACTCGAGAAAAGATGTCCTCTGTGGTGCAGAGGAGGGACTCAGTCCAGGGACCTTTGTGGCTGGTTTTCAACTCTCTTTCTGGATCCACAAGCTCCAGTCTCTCCTCACACAACTCTAGTGTGCTCCTCCCTCCCTCCCCTGAAGCCAAATGTGAATGAGTGCAAATACAATTTTGTGTATTGGCCCTTTTAGAGTGCACTTGGATTTCTAGGACACTCCAGCCTCTCCCTGATGGTCAGAATCCCCACTGATTTTCACAGCCAGGTGTTATGTGGGCATCTCTCCCTGGGCTCTGATGTTTTGTGTGTGGGGGGGGAGGGGTGCGGGGGGAGCCCAGCACTGAGTGGAGACCCCACACGCCTGAGGGGGAAACTTTGCAGCTGAGGTATCCCTCTGAATTCTCAGTCACAGCTGTGAGAGCAGGACCAGCCTTTCTCACATCCCCGCCCTTCCTACTGATCTCAATGGGGCTTCTGTAAAACTTTGGTTATAAGGCTTCTGTTCAGTTAGTTTTCAGTTGGTTATTCAGGTTAATTGTTCTGTATTTTATTTGTAATTCCAGTTTGGTTCTGGGAGGAAATGAGTGTGACATCTACTCTGCTGCCATCTTAGATCTTCTGAGATTCTTATTTTTAAAGGCCACAGAGACTCAGAATACAGGACTGGAACTATTTGAATTTTTAATTTAGCTTTGATTGTGTTTTATAACAGGCATACTATGTAAGTCAAAATTTAAAATAAAGGATTGCTATAGTCTGCTAAGAAGCTGAAGGAGCTTATAAATTAATGGGCTCCTTAAAATCAGTGTCTTGTGATTGTGACTGTTAATGGCTCACTGGACAGAAATGGGTCTCAGGGTTAATTATGTCATCATTGAATGCAAATTGAAATAATTGGCAATCCAGAGGTTTATCAAGTAAGGATCATTTTGGTGGAAATTTTGGATGTATGAAAGTCCAGTAATTCTGTGTGTGTGTGTGTGTGTGTGTGTGTGTGTTTAAATAATGTGACAGTTATATGAGTGGATACACATTGAAAAAAAGGAATTGCAATATGTTTTTAAAGTTTTAAACTTACATTTTAATTTTACAAATGCCTTTTACATATGCTATATTTGCTTTTTGAAAGGTAATATTTTGAACACACATAATGTTTTGTTTTCTAATCCTAACCCCCTTCTATACTTATCTTTGGTATATGATGTCTGAATACCAGGAATCTAAAAAAATTTACAAATTGCTTCTAAAAGTTGTTGTTGAATGAGACTTGTCTTTGCATCATTTCTTCCTAAGAAAACCTTAAGTGTCACTAAAGTTCATGATGAAGTTTATTTATTATAGCTTTACTAGAGGCCCAGTGCATGAAATTCGTGAAGGGGGGATGGTCCATCAGCATGGCCTGTGCCCTCTTGCAGTATGGGAGCCATCTGGTGATGTCTGACTGATGGCTTAGGCCCACTCCCAATGAGGCTCCTGTCATCACTGCTGCACTCACCAGCTGTGAGCCTGGCCTCTGGCTCCTGCATTGAGTGTCTGCCCCTGGTGATCAATACACAGCAAGCGAGCATTGAATATCATATCATTAGCATTTTATGCTTTGATTGGTTGAACAGATGACTAGACACTTAGCATATTAGGCTTTTATAATATAAGGTTAAATTTTCATCAGTTGTTATTTAAATAACTGGAATAAAAATATCAATGAGCCTGGCCTGTATGTTCAGTGGTTAGAGCATCAGCCTGTGTACAAAAGTGTCGCAGGTTAAATTTCTGGTCATGTACCTCAGTTGCATGTGATCCCTGACCTGGTCAGGTGCTTGTGGGAAACAACTAATCTGTGTGTCTCTCTCATATCAATGTTATTCTTTCTCCCTGTCACCCTCTCCCACTCTCTCTCTCAAAAAAAAAAAAAAAACAAAGGATAAAATATACTTGGGTGAGGATTAACAATAACAACAAAATCACCAAAATACAATCTTATGAAATAGGAAAAAGAAATCTCTTAAGAACAAAAAACAATTTGTAAACAGTAAAAATATGTTTGAATTAAAAGTTAGTTTTATATTTAATGCAAAATATTTATACTTCTGAAACTATGATAATGTCCTTTTGTATACGTTTTTCAATTTTATTTATGAACATAAGTATCAGGCTAAAGTGACAGGAAAAAATCATTAAAATAGGAAATGACATCATAGTGATCAAATATAAAAAAGATTTTGGATACATATATAACTGGAGAAAAACTAAAGAGGGTGTCAGTAATAATAGCTAAGATTATGCATGAAGATGAGGCATAAGGTGAAACACAAAGATGAAGCTTGATATTTAAAAGTTCATATTCTTGCCTATTGTGTCAAGAAATATGTGAATTGGTCATTGGATTGGATGTGGAAGAAAAATTTCTCTTTCTACTCATGATAGGAAGACTTTATTCATTTTCTCTTATGAACAGATTACTTTCTTATAAAATGTCAAATATTCTTAACTAGAATAAGTATATCAAGTCTTTTTATGACATTTTCTTTCTTTTTAAAAAAATATATTTTATTGATTTTTTTACAGAGAAGAAGAGAGAGGGATAGAGAGTTAGAAACATCGATGAGAGAGAATCATCGATCAGCTGCCTCTTGCACACCCCCTACTGGGGATGTGCCGGCAACCAAGGTACATGCCTTTGACCTGAATCGAACCCAGAACCTTTCAGTCCGCAGGCCGATGCTCTATCCACTGAGCCAAACCACCGGTTTTGGCATGACATTTTCAATAGTTGCATATTATTATGTGCAACAAATGACAACTCTGTATTAACGAACAGAAGGGTGTACCCACCTACTAAATTGCCAACAAACTTTGATTTGTGAAGTGAATTTAACCAAATTTTTTACTATCTATGCCTGTGTGTAGAGATATGTAAGTTTGTGAGGGGTATTAGACAACTGCAAATGATAGAGCAAAATGCTATTGGTATCAATGAATTGAATATGCACATATGCAACTTGTATTGCTATCTAAATAATTTAGTAGACAAAGTTATTTATTTTTCTCTACTAGAAGCATAAAATGTATTACCTTAACCTAAAGATAATTTCTTTTTCTTCTTTCACAATGAAATGGGTTTATAGTTATATAACAGATTGTTTTGATTTCAAGAATTGGTATTTTTTAGATGTTTTCAAAGCTACAACTATATAAAATAGAATTAATGTCTTTATAATTTTTCATCTGTCAGTATATCTTGACACATTGAAAGGAGCTTGGAAATTATTACCTCACAAATAAGCATTTTTCACATATTTTGTTTGTCTTTTCCAAGCAGTTTTTTTTTCCCCTTTCTTTTTCCTAACTCCAAATACTATTACTCTAGAACAGTGTTTCCCAAACTTTTGACATACAGTATGTGTACCCCTTCTATAATTTTTTTAACTCTGAGTACCCCTCATACTCATGAGAACGTAGAATTAGGCTCAGCTAAGCATGGTACACTGCATATCCCCACCAAACTCCGGTGCAACGCGTACCCTCACCAAACTCTTCCCGTACCCCTGGAGGTACGCGTACCACACTTTGGGAAACACTGCTCTAGAAGAAAGAAACATCAAGACTCAAATATAATGTTAAAAATAAGGATGTGTTGGGTGAAGAAGTTTGCTGTGCCATTTATAACTTTGTGGACTCTGTTTTCTAGAGTTCTGTGGTTTGTGAAACATTTGTCAGGACTGAGGGGTTTTTTTTGTTTTTGTTTTTTTAAATTGGTGATGCTGGCTCTTCCACATCTGAACATATAGAAATACCAATGGTAAATCTTATCCTGAAAGAAAAAATGTGTTACATGATTGAAAACCATCAAAAATCTTTGGTCCTTTACTTCTCCAAAAGAAATATTAAAAGTGCAGGTTGGAAGAACTAAAGAATTCATGGAACATGTATATTTCATATAGAAAAAAAAATAATGTTAAGAAACTCCAGGTTTCTTTCTATCACAAGACAGAATCTGCAAAAACATTTTAGAAATAAGAAAATAGCCTCATTTCAGAAGAATCGTGATATTTCCAAATAAAAACCTGCCACCAAGTTCTTGCCTCATGTTATTTAGGGAAAGAGTAAGTGATAATAATAATAGGTTTTTGGATAATCCCTAAGCTCCCCCTTCTCGTAGGAGAGATTATTCTTTTGAGAGTGGTTTATCAATTGGTCACTTCCGTTTCAGTTTAGTTCAGAGGGCAGGAAGTTTTAGAACCAAAGAGTTTCACAAGTCACATTTGTGTGTGTGTGTGTTATGTGCCATTCAGTTTGCTCCAATTCTTGGGAACCCTATGAATGAGTGACTTTGACACTGCCCTTTCTCATCTGCCCTGCTCAGTTCCTGTTGCTCCATGTCCATGACTTCTTTTATGTAGTAGATCCACCTCACATTTGGTCTTTTTCTTTTCCTGATACCTTCAATTTTTCCAGAGAACTCTACCTCTCATGTGACCAGAGTAGGACAGCTTCAGTTTTGTCATTTTTGCCTCTAGTGATGTTTCAGGTTTAATTTGTTGTAGGACCACTTGTTCGTCTTTCCAGCTGTCCAGAGTATACAATCATAGAGCTCCCTTCCAATGACATATTTCACATCAATCATTTTATTTTCCTGTTAGCCTTCCTCACTGCCCAGTTTTTACACCCGTTTATTGTAATGAGAATATGAGGGTATGAATGATCTCAGCCTTCATCTCCACTGACACGTCTTTGCTCTTGGTGATCTTTCTAATTCTTCCAATGCTGTCCTGAGTCTCAGCCTTCTCTTCATTTCTCAGCTGCGGTCTCCATGTGAATTGGTTACTGAGCCAAGGTAAGGACAATCTTTAACAATTTCAGTATCTTCATTGTCTGTCGAAGTTCTGTACATATTGTTTGTTTGTTTGTTGTTTGTAGTCAAGCATTTTGTTTGTTTGGTGGTCCAGTGTAGTCCTTCTTTGTCACTTTCTTCTTTTACTTTCATCAGAAGTCCTTTCAAATCATTGTTACTTTCTGCCCATAAGATGGTGCCATCTGCATATCTGAAGGTATTGCTATTTTTTCCACAAGTTTTCACTTCTTCTTCCTCTGAGTCTAACCCAGTGTTTGGATTCTGTTTCTGTATTAAACAAACAGGGAGAAAAAAAATGCACCTTTGTGTCAGCCCTTTGCCTGTAGGAAACCAGGCCCTCTCTCCATTTTCTGTCCTAATGGTGGCTTCCTTTCCACAATATGTTACACATTAGAACAATCAAGTGCTGAGGCACACCCATAACTTCACGATCTGTGTAGTCAAAGGCTTTATTGTAGTCTATAAAACATAGACTAACTTTCTTCTGAAATTCCTTGGAGCACTGCAGGATCCAACAAATGTTCGCAATTAGGTCAAAAGTGACGTGTCCTTTTCTGAAACCCATCTGCATTGCTTGCTTCATACAAGGTAGAAGCTTTTGCGGCATTACCGTGAGCATCGCTTTACTTGTGTGGGGAAGTGGAGCAATGGTCCTATAGTCACTGCACTCCTCGTCCCCTCCTTCCTGGAAATTAGATGTCTATTGGATGTCTCCAGGCTGTTGGCCATTGTTTTATTTTCCCTCTTGGTCGACATACTCTTGTTAGGATTTTGACAGGTTCAGTCTCTGTGGATTGAAATAATTCTGTTGGCATCCCATCTCTTCCTGGTGATTTATTTCTTCAGAACACTTTCGGGGCAGCTTTTCCTTTATTTTTTTTAGAATTACAGTTTATTCCTCATAGAAATCTGTCATCACTCTGCCTCTTCTGTATGGATTTTATGTATCCTGTTTCCACCTTCCCTTTGTTTGCTCCTGGCCATGATAACGTTTTTCCTTGTTGGTCATTCAGCATTCCTGGTTTAGGTTTAAATTTCCCTTTTATCTTTTCTCTCTTCTAGTAGGTATTCTTGGTTTTTTGTTTTGTTTTGTTTTTGTTGTTGTTGTTCTCTTGTATCTCCTTAAATTGACTTAGATTTTCACATCTTCTTTGACCTTTTTCCTATTGCTAAAATTTTCCTCACTAAATATTTTCAGGGTCTATATTTAAATTCTCCTCAGGCATCTGTGACTGGAGGCTATGCTTACCACTCCAAAAATAAGCAGCTAAGCCCTCACCCTCCTATTGGTTAGTCTTATATGTATGCATACATATATGTGTCCATTGGTTAGGCTTATATGCATGCATACATATATGTGTCCATTGGTTAGGCTTATATACATGCATACAAGTCTTTTGGTTGAGTTGGGGGGGGGGGAGGAAGAATTGCTCCCCATTACATAAGGACACATATGTAATACCTTAATCAATAAAGGAAAACAAAAAACACACAAAACAAACAGCTATACTTATGATTATGTACATAAGTTTTCTCCCTTTATTAAAACTATTTTGTATGAAATTTGAGGTATTGTGTTATAGGAAATCACAAAGAACATGAAATGGATTTGATTCAGGAATAATTGTTTAAGAACTTCTTTTTTGAAGTTATCAATATTCTTAAAGTTTGCACTTAAATTAGCTTTCTCACTTTGGGGTCAATCTCTTAAGATGAAATGCCCTGAATTATATGTGTACTACATGCAAATGTGCTGTAGAAATGAACTTACATATGAAAACAAATATACAAAAATGAATCTTTATGTTCTAATCCTCTGTATAAAAACATTGTATATATCAGTGTTTGAATGATACACTCCTATGCTTAAAATGTAACTCTATATTTGTATGAAATACAAGTCTGGAAAGTAAGTAAGGGCGTAGCTCCTAAATTTATTCCTTTCTCACAAATCAAAAAGCTCTTTTTAAGTACAATGGGAATAACAGAGTGAATTATAAGAAAAAGAGCAGGGATCATTTCTAGTGTAAATTTGCATATGTATGATGGTTTTCAAATTTAAGTAAATAATGTAACTCCTGCTTGTTTGTGGTGGTTAGTTCTTCTTAAGTTAGTGGAAAAACTATATCCCTTGACTTAAAGGAAATACAAGACTATGGAGAAACTGGGTTCAATTTTTAGACATTAGCTTTTTTGGGGGTGGGAGGTTGAGGTGGAGTGATATTTACATTTCATCTGAATATCCATTCTCCCTCCCTAACTACTGAGTTTTTTTAATTAAAATAATGAACTCACTCCATTTATGAAGTAAACCTTTTTATTTTTAAATATTGAATTAGGTTACAGATACAGGTTTTATGAGCTAGAATAAACACTGAATAGATTTTTAATAAATGGTATCTCTATGTGTGTATATGTAAGTACAGAAATATAAGTACTGACTTTATACTTGTTTATCTTTGAAGACTAATTTTTGACACAAAAGCATGAACACTGGATGTGCTTGGAAAATACTAGGGGATGAATTATATTGCCATTCTCTGCTTTTCTATGAACTCTTGTATTTGTATAGTAGCTATATGCTCAGACTTTGAGAGTATAAGAAGTGAAATACCCTGAAAAGTATCACATGATGGCACTGTTTCCATTTCCAAATCCAATATATGAAATAAAGCCATAAAAATAATCTGGTATTAAGAATAGGGTGTAGTGGCAATGTATTTTGTATAATGTATGTAAAATAAGAATCTAACTACTAAGGTTATTAATACAGGCATTAAAGTGGAGTCATAGATTTTTTCATAAAGTATTTTGTAAAAGTTTGTATATTTATTTTCTTTAATTTGTATCATAACAATTTATCTAGAATGCTAGAATTTTCAATATGACAGAAAGCGGTTTCCTTAAATACATCAGTTGCTTTATGAATCATTTTCATAAATAGCATAATATATCTTGCATTTTAATTTTATTTTGGAAAGAATATGCTGCATCACATATGGATTGACCATTCACACAAAAAATATATCTGATAACTGCTGAGAAAGTATAGAAAGAAAGCTGATATGAAGAAGAATTTGGATTATCGATAAAAGGTGAAGATACCACGCATAATTTTACAATAAACAAAATTCAAAAGTGGCTAACCTTAATATTTAAAAGGTTAATTAATATTAAATGGTGTATGATTTCAGATACCATAATTTATTATGGTAAACATTCTTTCATAAACAATTACATAATTAAAATGATATAGAGTGATTATCATCTCAAGTATGAAAGTACAATAGTTCTACATTCACAATAAAAGAGAAAAAAGACTAATCCAAACATGATATATATTGAAGTATAACTTATATGGTAGTGTGTACACAAAGATTAACCAAGCATCTGTGTTTTACTAAGTTTTATCCTTAATAATGAAATAACAATAGTGAGTATTGATGCTTCCTCCCAGTGGCATGAGCAGTAGGGTATAAAATGTAATTATGTAAAGAGGTGAAATGATGCCCCTCTAGTGATGACAAAGAACCTGGTATCCAGAAATTATACGTATTGCAAGTGAGTGCTTTAAGAATATTTTTAACTGCTGTCAGCTTTGTTTGTTTTGATATGACAGAAAGAAAAAAACAACACACAGACCTTGCACAATTTTCCTTTTAGTTTATTTCTAAACTTGACTCAAGGGGAAATATATATATATGAAGTTTTCCTATTACCATTTAAAAAATATCTAAAATCATCATGCATGTGAACTTCAAATATTTGTCTCAATAAAATGCCAAAAATATTATATTTGATAAGTATAATCCTTAAACCTTTAATCATAAAAGACACAAGTACCTCCTACCCCCCCCCCAAAAAAAAATGTGTGTGGAAGATAACTAACTCCTCTGATTTATTCTTTCAAATTGTGTTTCACTTCTAGCTTTAAACAAATAGTTCCATTATTATTATGGAGATTACAAATATCTTATCTCAGTAATTCATCATGAAACAAGAGCTTCTCTTACCTTATAGTTTCAAGGATACCTTGGGGTCATATCACCTCTTTTGCAAAAATGGTAGTTTGCATAATATTTTTCAACATAGGATAAAAACATTGTGATGTTGAGGAAACTTGAAAATTGCTTTATGATACACTGGTAAAAAGTATTCCTAGCTAATTCACTGCAAAAGAGATGGTATCCACAGCAAGAATCTGTTCATTTGTTTTACATGAGAAGTCAGGGGAAAGAAACACCCCTTATACTGAAATTGGAGATTTCCACCTTCCCTGTATTTCACCATGCAAATTACTTGCAATTTCCAAGTGCCAGTGTTACTTTTCAGGAAAAAAAAAATCACACAAAAGGAATTCAGTGATTATTCATCCAACTTAATTAATTCAATTAAATAAGTCTAATGCTTTCAGGTGTTCTTTTAATAATTGAATCAACATGCAGATACATAATAAGCATAAAAGCATTTCTATGGCTGTGGTTAATTTAGATCCAAAAGAATCTGCTGTTCCTCTACATTTGATATAGATTATTCTATAATATTTCAGTAATGGGTTGCACAAAGCCTGGCTTTTAATTCTCTGCTTTCTCGAATGTCTTTATATATAATGGTTTAAAACAGAAGGTGTTCAAGAGATGGTGACCTTTTTTCCATTACCATGGTTCCTGTCATTAATGCATTATAATTTTCTTTAGAAGTCTGGAAAACGTCTATGTGTGCAGTATGTAGCAGGTAGGAATCAAAGTGTGCTAGTGGAAGTTTAGAATAATCTGTTATTAGTTTAAAAAGAAAAGATTCATAAGACACACTTTATTGTTCTCGATATATATATATTTATTTTTCTTACTATAAGCAATTTTGAACTGTTTCTACTTATTGTTCACATCAGACATAAAAAGTGGGTTTTAATATTATAACAATAGTCATTTTTACTAAATTACAAAAATGTGTATTATAACTACATTTAAATAAAACAGGAAAGTGGTTCTTAATTTTGATTTTTGCATAATGGTAACCTCATATGCAGCATTCAATTATAAAAGGATATTAATCATATATAAAGAAAGAGATTGGGTTAAATGATCTACTTGGAGTTCTCAGCAGTGCTTGATGTCATAATTATTGTAAATATTAATTGCTGTGCTAAAAATGTAAGCAAGCCGATTTTGTATTAGATGAAAAATGAAAATAGACTGTGTACTGGTAAATAGATAATCATACAAAAGTAATTGGGGTTTTAAAACCCCAATCTATTCTGCCAGCATGAGCTCGTTTGCATGTTAATCACAAGAGTGATTTCCTACTTCACAAGGAAGTCCACACTCTTTCATAACCACTTTTAATTGCATTTAAAATGATTCAGATTTGTAACATTAGAAATGAAGGCGTATCTGTGTCAAATTAATAAAAATGTCCCTGAAAATCTTTATAGACTATAAATACTCAAATATTTTAAGGACTTTTTTTTAATTGGAATGTGTAGAGGACCATTACATATTTTGAGTGCTATTAATAATAGCATGGCTTTGGAATAATGTGCCAATTTTATTTTATTTTTAATTGAATTTATTGGGGTGACATTGGTTAATAAAATTATATAGTTTTCAGGTGTACAGTTCTGTAATACATCATCTGTGTGTCATATTGTGTGTTCACCACTCCAAGTCAAATTTCTTTCTATCACTATTTATCCCTCTACACTCTTTTCTACCCCCCTCCCCCCACTTTCCCTCTGGTAATCACTATACTGCTGTCTGTGCCTGTAAGTTGTTGTTTTTTTCATTTTCCCTTAATCTCTTTACCTTTTTCACTCAACCCAGGCAAGGCACACCCCACCCGCTCTGACAGTGATTCTCTGAGTCTGCTCTCTATCTATAAATCTGTTCTACTTTGTTAGTTTATTTTGTTCATTAGATTCCACATATGAGTGAGATCATATGTCCTTCTCTGACGGCTTATTTCACTTACCATACTGCTCTTTAGGTGCATCCATCCTGTCTCAAAGGGTAAATTTCCCTATTTTATTTTATATATATATATATATATATTTTTATTTCTATGACCAAGTAGTATTCCATTGTGTACTAGTAAATATAATATAGTTTGTTTTTATCTACTGTTCTACTGATGGACACTTGGGCTGTTTCCAAATCTTGGCTATTGTAAATAATGTTACAATGAACATAGTAATGCATATATTCTTTAAATTAGTGTTTTGGATTTCTTTATTTTTTTATGTAAAGCCTTGTGCAGGGAAACAAAGAAAAATAAACATATGGGACTACATCAAACTAAAAAGTTTTTACACAACAAAGGAAAACATCAACAAAATGAAAAAGACAACACATTGAATGGAAGAACATATTTGTCATTATATCTGGTAAGGGGCTAATATCCAAAATTGACATAGAACTTATAAAACTCAACACCAAAATGCAAATATTCCAAATAAATTTGGCAAAGAAGATGAGGAAACTGCTACACAAATAGGTCATGAGACTTGTCAAGGCTACTCAGCCTAGGAGTGGCAGGATCAGAAACATACTCCTGTCTCCTGGATTTCCAGTCTCTTGTCTACATGTTCACCTATAAGGACTCTCCCAGTGTTAAAAGTCTCTGTTTAAAGTTATACGAAATAAGCCTATTATAATAAAAGCCTAATATGCAAATAGACTGAAGGGAGGATCTACCAGTAACTATGACCACCAGGAGGTAGATGCTCAATGCAGGAGCTGCCCCCAACCTGCAGGCCCCAGGACAGCCAAGGCAGATATCAATGGGGACCCCTCAATCGCTCCGCCAGTCTCCCTGCAGAGGGAGGCGAACTGTAGCAGAGGGGGTTGGGCCAGTGAGTGGGAGGCCCCATACCAGCCAATGCAGGTGCCAGTGGGGGCCCAACCCCCAACTGCCCCACTGGTTGCCCCACAGGTCAGCCTTGATTGCCATCCAAGCCTAGGGATCCTGCCAGTGCATGAATTTCATGCACTGGACCTCTAGTAATAAAGATAATATCAGCTTACTCTTATTTAAAAAAAAAAATGACAAGGTACCTGAATAAACATTTCTCCAAAGTAGGCATACAGATTGGTCAAGAGATTTATGCAAAGATGCTCAATATTATTAATTTTCAGAGAAATTCAGATTAAACTCAAATTGAGTTATCAAATGGCTGTCAAATGGCTCTTGTCAATAAACCAGTAAACAACAAGAGTTGGCAAGAATGTGGAGAAAGGGGAACCCTTGTTCACTGTTGGTGGCAATTGGTGCAGCCACTGTGGATAGCTATAAAGAGTTACCTAAAAAAAAATTAACAATGAAACTCCCAACGATTCCAATATTAAATCATTACTTGAAGTGTAGTGTTTTATCATATTCTTAATTATGTGGAATTTTCTCTAATTTTAATATGCCAATACACTGAAACTTAATTTAAAATTTTATAATAAAATGAGTTACAGTAAAATAATGTAACATTAAAATTTTGTAGATTACTTTTTAATACATTCTTATATCAAATGACTTTATAGTTCAGTCTTCCTTAGATGCACACATTCTCAATTTTAAATTTGTATTAGCAAATAGATTTTCCATAAAAAAATAAATACTGAAAGTTATTACCTATATTTAGCTGTGAATATTATTTTAGTATTAACCAAAATGTGTTTTATTACTAACATATATTACAATTATTGCTTTAAAACTATTATGGAATAAGAAAATGTGTTAGAACTGTTAAATATTTTTTAACATTTAAAAATCATCAGTGTCCTTTGTTTTGAGAATCACTGTAAATGATATTTTAGTGTTTATATCACAAAATTTCTTTAACTCTTCATTATGTACACAGTAAATGTTTGAGTGAAGACAAAATAATTTATTTGCAGGATATAAAAAACATCTGTATTTTTGGCAAATACATCGAGATTATAACCTTATCAGTAACAAAGACACAGAAACGGATTTCTAGTCAGGATTTTTACACATGCACAACACACCTACATATACACTCATTTACATCCATATATCTATATACATATTTGGTGAAAAGTTTGATGATTTTTTTTAAAAAGGCATTCACAATTTAAAAGAGAGTACATTTGTTTTCATCCCAGGTGTTCTTTCTAATATAAATGACCAAGATGATGTTTTCATAACATAGCTTGAGGTGCTCTGGAGATTAAACCTACCAAAACAGATCTGTTAAATTTTTCATGGAGCGGGTCCACCAGGGACAATAAGCCAATATTTCTTGTCCCGTATTCCAGATGTTTTATGTATTCTGCATCTTTCTAAACTAAATTTTAGCTTTCCAGAAAGGAAATATACTAGAGAGATTGAGATGAAAGGAAAGAGCTGTTGAAACGTAGCTTGGTTCTGTTATTGGAATGTTGTGGTATTTCAGTTGTTTGAAGGTTAGAAACTAAGGACATGCATTTGACTTAACAAAACAGAACACCAGACAGTATATGACAGAGTGATGGAAAAAATTTATTTTAAGGAATCTCTCTTTCAACGTTAGTATATAAGAATACTATAATATTACTGTGATAATCATAATTATAACAATGAATATTTTTTGTTGCTTTTTTTTGGCTTTTAAAATTATAGGAAAAATTATCAAGGAAAAAACTGATTGATGAAAATTACTTTGTTTCTTTACTGTATTTAGTTTTCCCTTTAAGTTTGGTTTGTTCTCACAATCTGCCATCATAATTCCAATGAGGAACATTTCTGAAGCTTTACTTTTTTTCAGGATTAACTGGGTGAGGTTAGCAAATTGTTGCCCTCCTGGAATGATAAACCTAGGTGGAATTTCAGTAGCTGCAGCAATCTTGAGAAAGAACAAAGTTGGAGGGATCACAATACCAGATATCAAGTTATACTGCAAAGCCACTGTAATCAAAACAGCCTGGTACTGGCACAAGAACAGGCCTTTAGATCAATGGAACAGAACAGAGAACTCAGAAATCAACCTAAGTCTTTTTGCTCCATTAATATTTGACAAAATGTTAACTTTAGTTTTACCAAAACTGTTCTCTTGATCAACAGACCTGGAGGTTTTGTTATTCAAGGCTTATTAAGGGTGTGAACATGGAGTGTGTGCAAGCTGGAAGATCTGTTGAAAGGAGGAAAGTGGGTCATGGTACTATTAGACTTGAGAAAGTCTACTTTAATTAAGGAAAAGTCATATGAAAACAACGAAGTTCCTGTGTTGTTATAGTTCCTCGTGATTTAAACAATAAAATACATTTTTACTTGTTTTTAAATTATTTACCTGGAAAGCATAAATAGTTATTTAACATTGAATATTCACATCTAACTTCTGAACTACACAATATTTTTAATGGATATATCCTTATTTTTTTTTCTTAAAATCAACTAAAGTCAAAATCCTTACAGTAGCCATATGATTAGCAGCAACTAGTATATTAATAAGCAAGGATAAGGTTGAACATTAAAGCATGATAAAATATATGCTAAATCCATTTTTTTCTAACTTAATAAGATATTTTCTTTAATTTACATTGGCTTGCAAAAGGGTGAATATTATCAAAGAAGAGTGTCTAATATGTAGCAAAAATGTATACTATATGTATGTGAACAAACTTATCTATTGTAGAATAAATGTAGATAGGTATCAGAAGATAAATACTATAAAGATAAAAACCAAAATATCTAGCAGTGAGTCCATGATGATAACTATGAACATCACAAATATTTAAAAATAAGTTATTGCTAAAAATATGCTAGTAGGTTGATGATTTCTATATTTATCTAGCATATATCTACCCATCAGTTAAATTCCATTTCTCTGCTTCAGAGGAGAGTTCCTCTGTATTTTATTTTCCAGATCTAATTTTTTCCTTCCTAACTTGAAAATTTAAAAAGAAATGTTCACTCCCTCATTACTTTACTAGGTCATTTTTTTTTTCAGGAATATTTTCCCATTCTTTACCTTTAAAGTTTACACTCTGACTGGATCAGCTGCCAGGCCAGACTGCATTTTATATTCTGCTCATAAACTTATGCACCAGCAGTAGTTTTGATGGCTCCAAGGAATCACTGCCAAAACTGACTCAATTCTTCAGACTAATTCAGAAGCTGATTATCAGGAATTTAAGGTTCTATTCATGTCCTGGGACTTAACCTCCTTTATGCTTCATTTTGTACTTTGATAAAAAGAGTAACTAAGTTCTTTGAGGCTATAACATTTCCTACCAAAGACTTTACATAAGTGCACAGTGTCACTGCTCATTGATTCACAGTAATATAAGATGTTATCATTACTACTTCTGTAACTTAAAGAGCCAACTTGAACTTAGAAATGCCAACAAAAAAAAAAAACCTTACATTTTGACTATTTTTTCTCTGAAATTCAAATTAATAAACTTTTAATAGTTTTAAATGGAAGTTAGTATCAAAGCAATAGTCACCCAGATCTCTAAAACTACTTGTAATATTACAATAGTAGGCATGATAATTTTAAAATAAGTCCTAAGTACCTCAACATAAAATGTTGTTTAATATCATTTTAATTCCAAGCATAGTCTATTATATTTTCTTTCTTTTCATATTTTAGCACATTTATAAACACATTTACTTATACAAAATAAATAATAAAAACTTTAGATAAATACCTATAAGTTTGATAAATATTTAAGAGTTAATTATAAGGTCAAATGACCATTTTTATGGTTTTGAGTATCTATTGTCTACTTGTCTCAAAAATTTTCCCATGTATATAGCTTGATTTATATGTGAATCCTAAACATATAATTATTTCACCTCAAAGCTACTTCCTGCCAACTGTGGTTTTTCTTGTTAAAAGTTTGTCCCCTTGAGTCCCATAAACTCCATTCATGGATTCTAACATGGTGGCCACCAGGACTGAAGTGAGGGAGGAAGTATGAGTGAGTGAGGGAATAAGAAGGAGAGTGTGTAGATTTGTGTGTGTGTGTCCGCACATGTGTGTGTGACAGTCCAATTGCACAGGAGGCAGAGGAAAACAAACCACCTAGAAGGGTTTACAAGGTTTTCTTTTGAGAGGAGGCTGTGGGGACCCAGTCTTGCCACCACTGAGACTAGTCATGGCCTGGGCCTGAAACTCAGGCACCTCGCTCCAGACCATGTGTGCATCTGCCCCCAAAATACATCCCAGACCCCATGCATGCCCACCTTAGACACAGCCTGAACCAGCAGGACCCCAAGTGCCTGCAGCTGACACCTACAGGAACAGCTCCATGAGGGAAGGGAGTACATCTGAGAACAGGGACAACCAAGACATGAGATTCAAGGCAGACTCAGTCTCTGGGTTAAGGAATCCCTGACTAATCACTGGACTAATAGAGGCTTCAACTTCTCAGAACTTAATCAGGTTGTCCAGGGCCAAAAAAGACAGTGACTCACATTGACCTGCACCAGAGAAGCTCCCAGAAAGCCCAGGACAGATACTCCAAGGGACCAGATTCAATAACAACAAAGCAAAATCCAGTGAGCTTTACAAATAAGAGATCTAAAGGTTTTTTAGTGTCACCTGTATTACAGCTGGCATGATGATATTGCGGTTGCAACTCACTGGCAGCAAGTCAGAGAGAAGATCCCTCCCACAAATGGGATCTCAACAATCAAATCCCAACTACAAGAAGAGAGGTCTAATAACACACAGAATGGGCATTCCTCAATCATCCAGCTCAGTTGAACAAAGATACGCACCATTGGACCCCTCAAAATATTTTCTACATAAGGCCATTCCACAAAGACTGGGAGGCATAACATTTCTATCTAATACATAGAAGCAAATATAAATAGTCAGCTAGAATGGGGAGACAAAGAAACAACCCCCAAATGAAAAAAAAGAAAAGGAAAAAAAACAAAACAAAAGAGAGACAGGGAAGGAATCTCCAGAAAAAGAACTCAATGAAATGGAGGCAAGCAACCTATCAAATATAGGGTTCAAAGTAATGGTTATAAAGGTGCTTAAGGAGCTTAGTACAAATTATAAGGAACTCAGTGGGAATTATAGCAGCATGAAAAAGGAAATAGAAAGCATAAACCAGAACCAGAGAAAAATGAGGAATAATTTATCCGACATCAAGAACACATTGGAAGGAATTAAAAGAAGATTTGTTGAAGCAGAGGATTAAATTAGTAATTTTGGATACAAGATAGAAATAAATTCCCAATTAGAGCAGCAAATAGAAAAGATAAATTAAAAAAAAAAACAGGAAGATAGCTTGAGGGAGCTCTGGCACAATATGAAATTTAAAAACATCTCCAGTATAGGAATACCAGAAGGGGAAGAGGGTGAGCAAGGAACAGAAAACCTGTTTGCAGAAATAATGACAGAAAAATTCCCCAACCTGTGCAGGAAAATGTAATGCAAGTTCAGGAGGCACAGAGAGTCCCAATCCGGACTCTCACCTAGACACATAATTAAAATGGCAAACATTAAAGACAAAAAAGCTTCATAAAAGCAGCAAGAGAGAGACAGAAAATTACCTACTAAGGAATTCCCATTGGAATGCCAATGGACTTCTCAATAGAAACACTTCAGGCCAGAAGGGAGAGGCATGATGTATTCAATGTAATAAAAAGCAAGGGCCTAAATCCAAGACTACTGTATCCAGCAAGGTTATCACTTAAAATTGAAGGTGAGCCAAAACCGGTTTGGCTCAGTGGGTAGAGTGTCAGTCTGCGGACTGAAGGGTCCCAGGTTCGATTCCGGTCAAGGGCATGTACATTGGTTGCGGGCACATCCCCGGTAGGGGATGTGCAAGAGGCAGCTGATGGATGATTCTCTCTCATCAATGTTTCTAGCTCTCTATATCTCTCCCTTCCTCTCTGTAAAAAAAATCAATAAAATATATTTTAAAAAAAATTGAAGGTGAAAAAAAAGCTTTCCAGACAAAAAGGATTTATATTACCATCAAATAAGCAATGCAAGAAATGTTAAAGGGACTACTTTAAGAAGAAGAAAAGGAGAGAGAGAAAGAGAAGATCATAGGCATAAAGAAAATAAAAACTGCAATAAATACCTATCAATAATAATAAGTATAAATGGATTAAATACTCAAGTCAAAAGACATAGATGGATAAGAAAATATGATTTATATATTTACTGTCTACAAAAGACACACCTCAGAACAAAATATACACACAGACTAAGTGTAAAGGGACAGAAAAAAATATTCCATACAAATGGAAATGAAAAAAAAAAGCAGTGGGAACAATACTCATATCAGACAAAATATACTTCAAACCCAAAGCCATACAGGGCACAAAAGATACTATATAATACTAAAGAAATTACTCAACAAGAAAATATAACCCTTATAAATATATATGCATGCAATATAGAAGCACCCAACTACATTATAAAAACAAAAACAAAAAACCATTTTTGGACTTTAAATGAGAGATTGGCAGCAATACAGTCATAGTTGGGGACTTTATTACCACACTCACATCACTAGACAGATCTTCCAGACAAAAAATCAACAAGGAAAGAGAGTTCTTAAATCACACACTAGATCAGATTGATCTAACTGATATTTAGAGAACATGTTATCCCACATCAACAAAATATATCTTCTCAAGTGCACATGGAACATTCTCAAAGATAGCCAGATATTAGGGCACAAAACAAGTCTATACAAAAGTCACAATGGCAAGAAGTTAGAAATCAACTACAATTAAAAAAAAAAAAAAAACACAACAACTCAAAAACTCTCAAACACATGGAGGCTAAATAGCCTGTCATTAAACAATGAAAGGGTTATCAATGAAATCAAACAAGAAATTAAAAACTTCCTGGAAACAAATGAAAATGAACACACAATTACCTAAAACCTACGGGACACAATGAAAGCAGTCCTGAGTGGGAAGTTCATAGCAATATAGGCCTACCTCAAGAAAGAAGGAAAAGCACTAATAAACTATCTAATCCTACAACTACATGAATTAGAAAGAGAATAGTAAGAAAAACCCAGGCAAAGTTGAAGGAAATAAGTAATAAAGATTAGAGTGGATATAAATGACATAGACTAAAAATAAAAAGTATAAAAGATCAATAAATCCAAGAACTGATTCTTTTAAAATATAAGCAAGGTTGGTGAAACCCTAGCCAGTCTCATTAACAAATAAGAGGACCCAAATAAAGTCAGAAATGAAATAGGTGATGTAACAACAGACATCACAGAAATACAAATAATTAGAAGCAAATACTATGAACAAGTATATACCAACAAACTGGATAACATGGGCAAAATGAAAACATTTCTAAAAACATACAATCTTTCTAAACTCAGTCTGGAATAACCAGAGAAAACCAATAACAACTGAAGAGATTGAAGGAGTAATTTAAAATTTTCCAGCAAATAAAAATCCTGGACCACATGGATTTATGGGAGAATTTTACCAAACATTCAAAAAAGAAATAACGCCTATCCACCTCAAACTATTCAAAAAAATTCAAGAGGAAGGAGCACTTCCAAGCTCATTTTATGAAGCCAGCATTACCTTAATTTCAAAACTAGATAAAGACACTACAAAGAAAGAAAAATAAAGGCCAATATCCCTGATGAACACTGGATAGAGCATCAGTCTGCAGCCTGTGCACTGGAGACCGCTGGGTTTGACTCCTGTCAAAGCCACATGCCTGGGTTGTGGGCTTAATCCCCAGTAGGGGTTCTGCAGGGGGCAGCCAACCAATGATTCTCATTATTGATGTTTCTCTCTCTCTTTCCCTCTCTCATCCTCTCTGAAATTAATAAAAGAAATAAAAAAGAAATAAAAATGGGACTTTCTGTTTGACCCAGCAATGATCCCACTTCTGGTAATGTATCCTTAAAAATCTAAAACACCAATCGGAAAGAATATATGTATCATAGCAGTATTATTTACAATAGTTAATATTTGGAAAGAGTCCAAGTGTCAATCATTAGATGAATGGATTAAAAAAGCTGTAAGACATTTATGCAATTGAATACTATGAGGCTGTAAAAAAGATAGATCTCTTATCATTTGGGATGGCATGGATGTACCTGTAATAGAATATTATGCTAAGTGAAATAAGCCAATCTGAGAAAGATAAATATCACATGACCTCAATTATTTGTGAAATCTAATTAACAAAATGAATTGACCAACAAAATAAGACCTGAAGCATGGATTATGGAGGCATGGAGCAGGCTGATACACCATTGGAATGTGGGGTTGGGTGGCTGAGAAGAGATAAATCAAAGAACATATATTTTATGCATATTTTATGGATACTGGCAGAAGTGTGGTGAAGACCTAGGTGGGTGGGTAGGGGCTATGGGATAAAGGCAGGGGGGAATGGGTCGTATCTATAATACTATCAATAATAAGCAATACAAATACTTATTTTACAAACAAACAAACAAAAAAGCTTGTCCACTCAATAGTCCCCTGTCTCTACCTGCATTTTCAGTTCATCTCTATCCTGGCATTGAAGATAAACTAGGGAAATAAAAAATAAAAAAGGTTTTCCATGGATATGGTTAATATTTATATGATAATGAGCTATGCAATCACAATATTAATTTTAACTTTTCACATCTAACCAATTACATAGTCTACTACATTCATATTTCTTATATTCTTTATTCTTTTATTTATTTTTTTAATTTAAGTTCTTTATTATTCAATGTACTTCTTTTTCCCCTATTGACTTCTCCCTAACTACCCCCAACCTTTACCTCTGTCTGTGACCACTGGTTATGCTCATATGTATGCTTAAAAGTCCTTTGGTTTATCTCTTATACTCTTTAGAAAAGAACATGTTTAGAAATATTAAAAAATGCTTAAAATGTTAACAATACAGTTTTTATGATATAGATAATTCTGAAAATAAATGATCAAACACTGACTTTACTGTACTTTTTTCTTTTATCATCACTATACATTAAATTTATTGAGTTTACATTGGTTAATAACATTACTATAAATAAGTTTCAAGTATACAGTTCTCTATTCATCATCTGTATATCCAATTTTGTGCGCTTACCACCTAAAGTCTAGTCTCCCTCCATATTGTCCTCTTTATCCTCCCCTTCCCATTTTCCCCTGTGGTAACCTTCATACTGATGTCTTGTTTTTTTGGTTTGTTCATTTGTTGCTTTTTGTTTTATATCCCACACATGAGTTAAATCTATGGTTCTTTTCCATCTCATGTATTTTGCTTAGCACGATACTTATTCCAACTTTGGTGCATTTTTACTTCTGCCTGTATAACTTTTAATTTATGTTGGATGTAAAGGTAATAAAAAGGGTGGGAAACAAAATGAGCAGGAGTCGAAAGGGAGAAAAATAAAATTAGACAGAATTAACTTCACAGTGTTAAATGATCTACTCCCTGAGATTTCTAAGAAATGTTAAATACAAGAGTAAACCACTAATGACTTACATTATGCCAAGTTTTAAAACTATCTATGAGATAATTCATGCTTGGAAAGATTGTCCTTGACTAAACGGTACTTGTAATTTGTACCCATGCTTCTCTCACCCGAGTGTCTCTGTGCTGGCTCTTCTTTTGAATGTACTTCCTCAAGATATCGGAATGGCTAACTCCTTTACGTTTTTTCAAGTATTTGTTTCTTATCTTAAACAGACTGCTAGCCATTTTATTTAGAAATGCAATTAACTTCTTCCCAGGTTTTCTCTAAGGTAGTCTGCTCTATCCAATGTATCTATCTCCAAACATTCTACATAATTCGCTTATTTAATTTGCTTGTTGTTTACCACCTCTGACTGAAATGTAAACCTCATGAGGGCAGGGGTTTTTGCATATTTATTTTTATTGTCCTTCTAGAATATAAGCCAATAATAACAAGAATTTTTTGTCTGTTTGATTCATGGATATAATCTAAGTGCCTAGAAGATTACTTGGTATATGATTCTCAATCAATACCTGTTTATGATTCTGAACATCTGGAAGGCAGGATATGGTATCAAAATAAAAGAACTATAGGGCATGGTAATTCCCCAGGATGTTTGCAGTCTGAGAGCAGCATGCTGCACCTATGATTTCTGCCTTCAGTCCTATGATGTTAATGAGAATGCCTAAGTCCAGGAGAGCGGGAGAGCAGGGAAATCCTGCCCCCGCTTAGAATGCTGTCTAACAGTAGTCTGTCCTTTGCTGTGCACAATGTCATTTTACAAAGATACCAGCATTGGCACAGCACCCAAAGCAAGAAGGAAGTTCTTTATTTCCCACTGGATGCCGACATATGAGTTGGAAAGTATAGTATGATACAATTTTATTCTTCACTTGGCGATTTCTTATATTAGTGTACTGTGTACTATTTTAGTTAAACAGTGTTCCAAATGTAAGCTGGGGTTTAGTGCCAGGTGGCATGCCTGAGACACATAAAGATTTTATGGGTAACAGATGTAGAGAAATATAGAGCTTTCTCAGATTTACTGTAGACATATTATTTTAAGAGTTATGCAAAGTATTTATTCCATCTTCTTTAAAATAATTAGATTGTTATCTAATATAGGCCTTCCAAATTCTGAGTTTTTATGAACTAAATGCAAACTGTTTACATTAGACTTAAAATAAAGGTAAAATAATAATTTGTTTGATCTCTTTTATATGTCCTGTGTAAATAAGAATAACAAAATGACTTAAAAATATACAGATTATACATAATCTAGTGGACATACACTAATTCAAGCTCATATATACAAGCATATTCCATCTTTATTGTGCATCTTTTACACCACTGTATCCCTTTTTATTCTATAAATATATATTCCTCTTATAAAGGTATTGCAACTTAAAAGAATTGTTCAAACAGATACATGGATTGGAAATAGAAATATTTAAAGTTGGGGCTTTACTTTAAAAAAAACAGTTGTGAAAAAAAATAAAACAATGTGTTTTTTTATTTGTTGTTTTAAAAAAATACTAAAATTAGTATTTTGGCACCAATTTCCACTTGAGAGAATATTGTGCCATACTGTTGTTGTATAGCATAGTCTTCTTAAAATAATTAAATAGAAGTAAACAATAGTGAAGTTGATGTGTCCCAAATAAGACATTATTTTAAAATTGTGTAGCGTGATGACAGCCAATCTTGTTAAGTAGGGCAGATTCCATATGTGGTATCAAGCAAATCGCTTCTTGATGTTGATAGTTGTATATTATGGTGAATAACCTTGTAATGCATCACTGTGTCTGAAGATATTTTCTGTTATTCTATATCCAACTGATGATTATTTAGTCTGCAAATGCTTAAACTGAAACTTCTTTCTAGGTACTGGTTACAGCTGTTTTCAAAGCAAATGCCAAGTCTGCAAAAGGCATTTCTGACTCCTTTTTCTTTCACTCTTTTCTGGCAGTAAGAGCTTGATTTGTGCTAATGTTCCGAGTTCCTTTAGTGTTCCCAGTATAGCTGTTGAAATCTATACTTCATATGATCTCATTGTGCTGCCTGCATTTCATTAATGATGGATTCTGTCTAAGGCTTAGGGAGTGAAATATTTTTAATATGACACTACCCAAAATGAGTGCAGTGCGCCAGCTAGGAAAACCACAGACCATCAGGTTTTGTGGCTTTTGAGGGTGTGAGAGGTTAAGTTGCTTCAAGCAAGGCTTATATCTGCATTATACCATATGGTAGTGACTACTGTAGACTTGAGACAAATGTTGAAAATATTATATTCTCATTAGTAGCATTGTTTTAAATAAAGATGAGTAATGTACTTATGTTTCCATCAACCTAGAATTACATTTTACCTTTTAGATCTTTTATAGTTATTGCCACAATTACCAATTTTATCAAGGAAAAATATATGATCATCCATAGGTTGTTAATAAATTGTTTAATGATTATTTAACTTAATTTAAGTTTATATGGGGTTTTTATAAAGAAATTTTAAACAACGTTGATAATGTGGAAAATCATAGAAATTATAGACATTAAATTTTGTATTACTTTTAAAATAATTTGACTTTGAATAATTTCCCCTTTTTATTGAATTTATTGGGATGATATATATGATATAATTGTGGACTTTAAATTTATATATATAAATTTAAAGTCTACAATTCTACAGCATATCTTCTGTGCACTATATTGTGCTCACTGCCCCAAGTAAAGTCTCTGTCCATCATCATTTACCTATTCCCTTTATATCCTCCTCCACCTTCCCCGACCTATTCTCCTCCCAGAAGTCACCACACCATTGTTCATGTTCATGAGTGTTTTGTTTGTTTATTTATTTATTTATTTATTTATTTATTTATTTATTTATTTATTTTTCTACATCTTTCTGCCCTCTCATACAGCACCAACATCTGACAGTTGCTAGCCTGCTCTCTATCAATGAGTTTGGTTTGTTAGTTTACTTTGTTCATTTGATTCCACATATGAGTGAAATCATATGGCACTTGTCTTTCTCTAACTGACTTATTTCACTTAATGTACTGCTCTATAAGTCCATCCATGTGCTACAAAGGTAAGATTTTCTTCCTTTTTATAGTGGAGTAGTATTCCATTGTATAAATGCACCATAGCTTTTTTATCCACTTACTTACTGATATACACTTGGCTGCTTCCAAATAACTCTGAATATAATATAATGGTGCATATATTTTTTGAATTGGTGTTTCAGATTTCTTCAGGTATATTTCCAGAAATGGAATCATTGGGTCATATTTTTTGAATATTAATCTATATAATAAAAAGATAATTTGCAAATTGACCATCACTCAAACCACAATATGGATGCCCCTGTGGGTCAAAGATGGCCTCCCCCATGTGGACACAAGATGTTCACCACAAGATGGCCAGCAGGAGAGGGCAGTTGGGGGCTACCAGGCTGGCAGGGAGAAAAGTTAGGGATGACCTGGCCAGCAGGGGTGGCCAGTTGGAGGTGACCAGGCCATCAGGAGAAGGCAGTTAGGGGCAATTTGGCTGGCAGGGGAGGGCAGTTGGGGGCAACAAGGCTGGCAAGGGAGGACAGTAGGGATGACTGGTCCAGCAGGAGAGGTTGGTTGGGGGTGAACAGGCCTGCTAGGGAGGATAGTTAGAGGCAACTAGGGAGGCAAGAGAGGGCAGTTAAGGGTAACCAGGCCAGCAGGGGAGGGCAGTTAGGGGCAATATGGCCAGCAGGGAAGCAGTTAGGCATCAATTAGGCTGGCAGGCAGAAGTGGTTAGAGGCAAATCAGGCAGGCAGGTAGGCGAGTGATTGGGAACCAGCAGTCCTGGATTGTGAGAGAGATGTCTGACTGGCTGTTTAAATGGGAAGTCAGACATCTCTTGAGGGATCCCAGATTGGAGAGGGTGCAGGTTGGGCTGAGAGCACACACCACCACCATGACCACCCTCCAAGCATGAATGTTGTGCACCAGGCTTCTAGTTGACTATAATTGTCAATTCCATTTTTCAGTTTTTGAGTTAGCTCTGTATTGCTTTCCACAGTGGCTATACCAATCTGTATTCCCACCAACAGTGCACAAGGGTTCCTTTTTCTCCAGACCCTCACCAACATTTGTTTTTTTGCTTTTTTGATGATAGCCTGACAGGTGTAAGGTGATAACGCATTGTCCTTTTAATGAATTATCATTATTATCAACTTATTGATGCCTTTTATTTCTTCCTGTTGTCTGCATTTTTCTGATGATTAGTGATATTGAGCATCTTTTCTTATGTTTATTGCTTATCTGTATGTCCTCTTTGGAGAAGTATCTATTCAGGTCTACTGCCTATTTCATAATTGGATAGTTTGAATTTTTTGGTGTTGGATTTTGTAAGTACTTTATAAATTTTGGATATTAACCCTTATCTGATGTATTATTGGCGACTATGTTCTCCCATCCAGTGGGTTGACATTTCATTTTGTTGATGGCTTACTTTGCTGTGGGAAAACTCTTTAGTTTGATGTAGTCCCATTTTTTTTCTTTTGTTGCACTTACCCAAAAAGATACATCAGATAAAATATTGCTATGGAAGTATCTGAAATTATACTGCCTATAATTATTTCTAGGATTTTTATTGTTTTGACTCTAAAATTGAGGGCTTTAATCCATATTGAATTTATTCTTGTGAATGGTGTAAGAAGTAGTCTAGTTACATATTTTATGCATATCTGTCCAATATGCTCAGCACAATTTATCAAATAGACTGTGTTTACCTCATTGTATGTTTTTGCCTATTTTTTTTCAAGTATTAATTAACTATAAAGACATGGGTTTATCTCTAGGCTCTCTATTCTGTTCCATTGTTCTATAGGTTTGTATTTATGCCAATTCTATGCTGTTTTTATTACAATGGCCTTGTAGTATAGTTTGATATAAGGTAGCATGATTTCTTTCACTTTGTTTTTCTTTCTGAAGATCACAATTGCTATTTGGTGTCTTTCTTAGTTTCATATACATTTTTGAAATATTTGTTCTAAGTCTCTGAAGTGCCACGTTAGTTTCTTGATAGGAATTACATTGAATCTATAGATTGCTTTAGGTCAGCTGGATATTTTAATGATGTTAATTCTTTCTATCCATGAACATGGTATATGCTCCCACTTATTTATATGTTCTTTAATTTATTCCTCAGTGTCTTATAATTTTCTGAGCACACATCTTTTACATTATTGGTCATATTTATTTCTAGGAATTATATTCTTTTTGATGCATTTGTAAATGATTTTGTTTTCTTTGCTAATAGTTCATGATTGGTACAGCAATGCAACTGATTTCTGGATATTTATTTTGTATTATGCTATCTTAGTGAAGTCATTGATCTGTTCTAGTAACCTTTTAAAGTTGAATTTTAAGGTTCTCTGCCTCCAGTATCATGTCACCTAAAAATAATGAGTTTTACCTTTTCCTTTCCAATTTGGATGCTTTTTATTTCTTCCTGTTGTCTGATTGCTGTGGCTAAAAATTTCCAATGCTAAGTTGAATAAGAGATGTGAAAGTGGACATTCATGTCTTGTTTCATATTTTAAGGGAAACTCTTAAAATATTTTTGCCCATTTATTATGATGTTGGCTCTGGGTTTGTCATATATGGTCTTTATTATGTTGAGGTATGTTCCCTCTTTTTCCACTTTGCTAAGAGGTTTTTTTTGTTTTTTTTTTTAATCATTAATTGGTGCTGGGTTTTATCAAAAGCTCTTTCTGCATTTGGTTATAGGTCCTTGCTTTTCATCATTTTTAATATTTCATGCCAATTTCTCTCACTTTAAATGTTTCTATTGAGAAATCAGTTAATTGTGTATGGGAGCTTCCTTGTAGCTAACTAACTGTCTTTCTCTTGTAGCTTTTAAGATTCTCTGTGTTTAATCTTTGCCATTTTAATTATGATGTCTTTTGATGTGGGCTTCTTTGGGTTCATCTTTTTGGGGACTCTGGGCTTCCTGGACTTGTGTGTCTTTTTTCTTCATCAGGATAGGGGGTTTTCACCAAGATAGGAAGTCCCTCTTCAGGTTAGAGACTATAAAAGTAGTTTGGTAAATAGTGGTCAATATTTCTTCCAATATATGTTGATCCTTTGCTCTCTCTCTTTTCCTTCCTGTACCCCTATGATGCAGGTATTATTGTGCTTCATTTTGTCCCAAAGGTATCTTAAACTATCCTCATTTTCAAATTATGTTTCTTTTTTGCTGCTCTGACTGGGTGTTTTTTTGTATCTTTTCTTCCAAATTGCTGATTTGATCCTCTGCTTCATCCAACCTACTGTTTATTCCTTTCAGTGTTTTCTTTATTTCATACATTGTATTATTCATTTCTGACTTGCCCTTTTTTGTGGTTTCTATGTCCTTTTCATGCTATTTACTCCATATTTGATAAATTTATTGCCTCCATTTTGTTTAACATTTGCTTTTCTTTTTTTTCTCGAGATTTCTCCTGTTCTTTCATTTGAGGTCTAGTTTTTGTTTTTTGTCTTCTCATTTTAGCTGCTTTTTTGTGATTGTTTCTATGTGTCAGATAGTTCTACTATGACTCCCATCCCATAAGGGATGGCCTTATGAAGTAGGTGTCCTGTGTGGCCTAGTGGTCTGATTTCCTTGATCACTTGAGCATGATGCTTTCAGAATGTCCTTGTGCACGTTATATGGTCCCTCCTGTTGTAATTCAGTATCAATTGCTATTGGCCCATTTATGTGTGAAATCAGACCTCTGGTGGGCTGACTCAGCTCCCACCCCAGCATGCAGCTGCTGTGCAGGTACTTATTACACCAAGCAGAATTCACCTCATGAGGGTTTGGTATCTGTGGAGATCTCCTTTGGGATACTTATTGAATCCTGCTCTAATGGATGCTGGTTACTGGGTGTGTTGATCTGGGCCTCCTGGGAGGGACTCTGGTTCAGTACAAAGTAAGGTGCTGCATGTGACTGTCCTGGGCAATCTGTTTGGAGCTACAGGTGATTCAAAGTTTGTGGATGCCTCTGCTCAGCCTGGATGCATGTGAAAAAGTCCAAGCTGTTCACTAAGACTTTTACCAGCACTGAACTTGGGGCAAGTCCACAAATGTCCCAAGACACATCAAGATTTGCCTGTCTGCTGGCTCCCTTTTAGTCTCAGTCACTGAAAGAGCATCTGGCTGTACTTCTCAGCAGGGCATGAGACCCACAGGATGGGACAAGAGGGAGTCCAGAGTTCGGGTTATTGCTTTTCCCCAGGCTGATGCCTCTTGCAGGGCAGTGCTCTACACAAAAAAAGATGGTATTTGCCTTATGGGAACAGTGACTCAGTGCAGGGATCCTGGTGCTTGTCCCTTCAGTTCCCTCCCCTGAGTCACCAACACCAGTAGTTCCTCATGTGGCTCTAGTCTAGACTGCTCTGCTTTCCCTCTGCCAGAGCCCAGGGTGAGTGATTCTGAACGTAATTTTGTGCTTTGGCCCTTTAAGAGTGGACCCATGTCTCTAATGGAATCCTGGCTCACCCTGGTGGACAGAAACTCCACCACTTTTATCATCCAGATGCTATATGGGTGTCACTTCCTAGTTCAGCTGCTCTGGGCTGGGAAGCCCAAGTTGGAGTTTAGACCCTATGCTTGTCAGGGGGAACCTCCCTACAGCTGAGATATCCATCTAGAACTGCAGCACCCATTGGTAGGAGTGGAGCCAGTCCTCTTCCTACCTGTCTCAATGTGGCTTTTTTTGTAAATCCGTAATTATAAAGCTACTCTTCAACTCACTTTCAGTTGGTTATTCAGGATGATAGTTTTTTTTGTTTGTTTGTTTGTTTTTTAAAGAAATGTGTCTTTGTTTTTGAAATTATTGTAGATATATCATTTTGTCCCCACCGTTAACCCTTTCACCTCACACAGGTGGGCTAGGTTAATCTCTCCTCACCCATCCCACCCCTCCCTTCCCTCCGAGACTTATCAATCTTTTCCATGCTTCTATGTCTCTGGATCTATTTTATTCATCAACTTATTTTGTTCGTTAGATTCCACATGTGAGTGAGATTGTGTGATACTTGTCTTTGTCTAACTGGCTTATTAGGCTTAGCATAACACTCTCCAAGTCCCTCTATCCTGTCTCAAACAGTAAGATATCCTTCTTTTTGATTTTTTTAAAATATATTTTATTGATTTCAAAGAGGAAGGGAGGAGGGAGATAGATCAATTATGAGAGAGAATCATTGATTGGCTGCTTCCTGCATGCCCCATACGGGGCATCAAGCCAGCAACCCAGGCATGTTCCATGACCTGGAATTGAACTGTGACCTGCTGGTTCACAAGTCAATGCTCAACCACTGAGCCATGCTGGCTGGGTGAGCTCCTTCTCTTTTACAGCTGCATTGTATTCCATGGTATAAATGTACCACATCTTTTTTAGCCACTCATCTACTGATGAGCTCTTCGGCTGTTTCCAGATCTTACCTAATATAAATTGTGCTACAATGAACATAGGGGTATATATATTCTTTCTGATTGGTATTTCTATTTTCTTAGGAAATATTTCTAGAAGTGGCATCACTGTTTTCCAAAGTGACTGCAACAATCTGCATTCTCACCAGCAGTGCACAAGGGTTCTCTTTTCTCCATACCCTCGCCAATATTTATTATTTGTTGATGGTAGCCATTCTGACAGGTGTGAGGTGATACCACATTGTTGTTTTAATTTGCATTCCTCTAATGATTAGTGACTTTGAGCATATTGTACATAGAAAAACCTAAAGACTCCACTAAAATCTACTAGATATAATAAATGAATTCAGCAATGTAGCAAGATACAAAACCAGCACCCATAAATTGGTAGCATTTTTATACACCAATAATGAGCTCTCAGAAAGAGACGCTGAAAAAAAAAAACCACCCCATTTACCATTACAGCAACAAGAAAATTAAGATACTTAGAAATAAAATTAACCAAGGATGTAGAAGACCTGTAGTCGGAAAACTACAGGGAGAGGGGGCAGGGGGGGGTGAAGGAGGAGAAGGAGAAAAAGAAGGAGAAGGAAGAAGAAAGAAGAAAGAAGAAAGAAGGAAGAAGGAAGAAGGAAGAAGGAAGAAGGAAGAAGGACGAAGGAAGGAGAAGGAGAAGGAGAAGGAGAAGGAGAAGGAGAAGGAGGAGGAGGAGGAGGAGGAGGAGGAGGAGGAGGAGGAGGAGGAGAAGAAGAAGAAGAAGAAGAAGAAGAAGAAGAAGAAGAAGAAGAAGAAGAAGAAGGGATGAGCAAGCAGAATATACCATGTTCATGGATTGGTAGAATCAACATCATTAAAATGTCCATACTATCCAAAGCAATCTATAGATTCAACATAAACCATGTTAAAATACCAATGACAAATTTCATAGATCTAGATCTAGAACAAAGATTCCAAAAATTTATATGGAACCAAAAAAGGACCCTAATAGCAGCACTTTTGAGAAAGAAGAACAAAGTTGGAAGGATCATAATAACAGCTATAAAGTTATACTGTAAGCAAAAAAGGCTGGTCCTAGCACAAGAAGAGGCAGATAGAACAGAACATAGACACCAGAAATTGAACTAAGCCATTATGATAAATTAATATTTGACAAATGAGACAAGAATATACAATGGAGTCCAAGAGAATCTCTTCAGTAAATGTTGTTAGGAAAATTAGACAGGTACATGCAAAAACAATAAAATTAGATCACTAACTTATACCATACTCAAGAATAAACTCTAAATGGATGAAATACTTAAATGTAAGTCAAAAAACCATAAAAATCTTAGAAGAAACCACAGTAGCAAAATCTCGGACATCTCTCATAGTAATATGTTTGATGGTACATCTCTTAGGGCAAGGAAAACAGAAAATAAACAAATCAGACTATATCAAAATAAGAAGCTTCTGCACAGCAAAAGAAACCTTCAACAAAATGGAAGGGAGCCCAGTATATCGGAGAACATAATTGCCAACAATACATCTGATAAGGGGTTAATTTCCAAAATATATAAAGAACTCATACAATTTTATAAAAGGAAGACAAAAAGTCCAATTAAAAATGGGAAAAGAACCTAAATAGACACTTTTCCAAAATGGGCATACAGAAGACCAAGAAACATAAAAAAAATGCTCAAAAGTCAGTATGATCCTTTTATAATTTAGTTATAATTCCCTTTGATCATGAGAGGAGTAAGTGTAGCTTTCTCTTGCCATCTTGGACCCAAGTAAGTTTAAATCAATAAATTCACTGGTATGCCCCAAGCTGTGTTGGTTGGAGCAGCATCTTATACAAAAAAAAAGGTTGTAGGTTCAATTCCCTGTCATGGCACATATCAAAGTTGCAGGTTGAGTCCCTGCAAATTATCACCTTAAAAAAAATTATCCTGCTATATTCGGTCAAACATTTAACTAATTCACCCCTAAAGCCTTTGCATGGGCAGACCAAATTATTTTGAGGGCCTTATATGGCCAATGGTTCTAAACTATAAAAACAGCCTTGCAGGTGTTCCTCAGTGGGCGAACCAGGAGATCACAGTTCGATTCTAGATAAGGATACATGTCCAGGTTTTGGGCTGGATCCCCATTAGGGGCCATAGAGGAGGCAGCCAATCAATGATTCTCTGTCATCAGTGACATTTCTATTTCTCTCTCCCTCTAACTTCCTCTCTAAAATCAATAAAAATATACACTGAGTGGCCAGATTATTATGATGTCTGAATGCATAATAACCTGGCCATCCATTCAGTATATGTGTGTGTGTGTGTGTGTGTGTGTGTGTGTGTGTGTGTATTTTTTTAAAAAAGGCCCAGTGCATGAATTCGTGCATGGGTGTGGTTCAGCAAGCCTGGACAGGGGGAGGGTACATATGAGTGGTTAGCTGGTCTGCCTGCTGGTCAAACTCCTGGTCAAGGGGACAATTTGTTTATTAGCCTTTTATTATATAAGATATATACTGAGTGGCCATATTATTATGCTTTCAGAGATCATAATAATCTGGCCACTCAGTATATATTAAACCATAAAATCATTTGTGAATGGAAAAGTTATTCAATTTTAAAACCCTAACATTTCTGCATAATCTGATTGTAAAAAGAACTCCTTTAGTCACTGCTGGTATGGCTAAGTGATTAGAAAATGGGCCCCAGTCACCGAAGGTTCTCAGGTTTGATTCCCAGTCAAGGACATGTACCTACCTGGGCTGCTGGTTCATCCCTGGTCCCTGGTTGGGGCTCATGTGGGAGGCAAGCAATCAATATGTCTCTTGCCAATCAATGTTTCTCTCTCTCTCTTCTTTCCTCCCTCCTTCCACTTTCTCTAAAGATCAATGGGGAAAAATATCTTTGGGTGAGGATTAAAAAAAAAAAAAAACCCAAAAAACTCTTATTTTATTAATTTTGAAAAATCTTTTTGCTTGATAATACAAGATTCTTAATATAACTCTTCTATTAAATATGTTCTTTTTGTCAGTCAATACAGGAGCTTTATGGCTGGCAAATGTCTAATTACCTTTAGCAACATTAATAAATGAAAACCTTTAACAGTTAGAATTTAAAAATTAGATCCCAATGGCAGAAGTGTAACTTAAAAATACGGTTGACATCTAAATTCATCATTCACTGCCTTTTTCTTTGCTCTTTCCCTTCATTAATTGGTTTATCTTTCTATCCCATGTTTTTCCTATTTCTTTTAAGGTCTTCCCTTTTCCTCTGCATTGTTCATATTTTTCTTCCTCAGATACCTAAGGCATGTTTCCTCATGTCATTAAAAAATGATATTGTTATACATTTCCATTTCTGTGAGATTTTTTTTCACACCCCCCCCCTTTTTTTTTTTTTTTTACTTACTCTATTCATGCTCTTGATTCTCCATCTCTTTTATTCTGCTCCACTAAGAGCTTTAATAAGTCCAACTTATTTGGAAATTCCAGACATATCTGTTTAGTAGTTTGGTATCAGCTATTTCTGGTTCCTCTTTAAAGCTTGGTCTTATGGAAAGAACACTGGCCAGATTCCAAAAGACTCAGCATTTGAGTTAAATTTTGTCCCCATCTTCCTTATCTATAAAATTAGGAGATAAAAATAGACCAGACTGAATTCCTTACAGCTCTACAATTCTGTGAACATGCTCAGGTGTGTGGAGCCCTGAAGGCTGCAAGTTTTACCTTTCCCAGAGAGAGTGGGCTTTTTCAAGGGCCACATCATGTCACAGCGCCCTACACGGCAGCTTCTTCAGCCACAGGTCAGAGAACCATGCAAACATCAGGAACCCAACATCTTGCCTCAGTTTTTCCTGGGAGCCAAATGGGCACATAATAAGACCAGAATTTTGTGGCAATATATGGACACAACTATGTGTTTTAAAATTCTAATTGTAAACAATGTCTGGAGATTCATTGACATAGATCATATAGGATGGATCTAGAGTTCTAGAGAGACATACATCCTCTTCTCTAAATAATGCATTTTACCATAAAAAATATTATTATTCAGGTGGTTTCAGACATTGCTCTTGTCTCAACAATGCTTGTGGCTTTACTATGTTTTCTATAGTTCTTGAAAGCACCTTAGAAAAACTATATAGTTCAGATGAAACTCAGAGATATTTGGTTCAGATGGTAAATAACTTTTAATACCCAAGACATTTCATTAATAGCTCTTTCTTTGTATGAAAGTTTATTTTTTGATAGTAGGAATGTATAGTTTAAGTAATAAAATTCAAAAGATAAAGCATTAACAATATTATGAAATGAGAACTATTATTTTATTTTAATGATAAGGAAGAAGAGGCTGAGAGTGACTGAATAAAGATGTAGTGAATCATAGACCAAGAAACCAGCCCACTTTCTTTTTTATGATTTTAAAAATATATTTTATTTATTATTATATATAGAAAATATATAATAAAGAAAATATATTTTCTTTATTATATATTTATTTATTATAGAGCTAGAAACATCTATGAGAGAGAAACATTGATGACTACCTCTTGCACACCCTCTACTGGGAATTGAGCAGGAAGCCCTATGCATGTGCCCTGACAGGTCATCAAACCATGACCTCCTGCTTCATGCATCTACTTGCAGCCACTGAGCACACCAGCTGGGTCACTTTCTTAATGTCTATGCTATCTTTCCAATAGATAAAACAAATAATTTTACAATTGTTATTTATTCTATCCTCCATTTTGCTAGTATATATTTTGAGTATGATATTTAAAATGTAAAACTATTTCTAAGATTCTATTATTTGAAGGACAACAGAATTTTACTTAAGAGGTACTTTGTTTTATTTACTTTACCAAAAAACAAGTCTTTTTGTTTTCTCTTTTTTCTTCTTCTTTTTTTTGCCTTATGTCCTCATTATGTATTAGTTAGCATGTTTTATAGTCACTTAAATATGAAAATAGAAGAAATAATTTATGGTGATGCATACTGGTGTGAATTAGGTTTATTAATTAAGTCAATTAGTGTCTAAAATCCTAGGTTAATCCAATTTGTTACACTTACGACATTTCTGAATCATAAAATAATTGCATAATTATGAATTACACATTGATTAAAGTGATTGCAAAGGATTACCATAGATGGATTGTGAGGTATCACTTGAGCAGATACTATGGAACAAAATCTCACTCTCCTACATAAATAAATAACTTTAAAATACTGTTAAGTATCTACATAGTACTATATATCAAGAAATAAATAATTCCTGTCCATAAATTAGCCATATGTAAATATATACTGAATATATATATATATATATATATATATATAATGTCAAAATTGATATAATACATCAAAAGTACCTTTGTTGCAAATGCTATTTTTCAAGTATTTTTTATTGATTTCAGAGAGGAAGGGAGAGGGAGAGAGAGAGAGAAACATAAATGAGAGAGAATCATTGATCAGCTGCCCCCTGCACATCCCCTACTGGGGATTGAGGTCACAACCTAGGCATGTGCCCTGACTGGGAATCGAACCATGACCTCCTGGTTCACAGGTCAACGCTCAACCACTGAGCCATGCTGGCCAAGTGCAAATGCTATTTTTAATACTTTCATTGAACATTCTTCTTGCATAAGTCTGTCTACACCTCATTTAATAACACAGATTACTACTAACGCCACTCAAAATGAAGCTAGACATGATCATTTGATTAAACCTCATGAGAGTTTTTAGGTACTGTTTCAGGACTCCTCCAATGTATAGTTACCTCTAATTCCAGAGACCACAGGCAATTAAAAAGGCTTTAAATATCACTATTTAATTTTTTTAAAAATTTTTATTGAGGGATAACTGATAAAAACTCATATATTTAAAGTGTGCAAATTGATATTTTGATATACATATATTATTTATACAAATATCACAATCAAGATAATGAACACATCTGGTTATTTTCTAGCCTCTTTATGTTCCCTCCCTCCCACCCAGCACTGGTTGTCTTGGTTCTGGATCCACTGGATGCGGTACAGGTACTGGTCACTGTCAGACATTATGTGTAACTGGCTTGAACTTCATGTCTGCACTGTTCACTGGACCTGCTGTGCATGGGAGGATTTCTTCAAGCTTAGAGCGGGGAGGAGATCTGTAAAAGGACTAGGGCTGCCTGATGTCTACCTCAACATGTCAACTACTCCACTTCCCCCTGAGCTTTCTCCAAAGCCTTCCAAAGAGAAACCAGGATGAGACAAGGCTAGCCGAGATCCACAGCTCCTTTCTCAGGTTAAGAGCTCTGTAGGAGCTGGAGTCAGAAGGATAGGGCTAATAGGTCCCCTACTTGGGGAGCACATGATGATCAGACACTCAATGAGGAGGAAGTAGCCTTTGCTTGAAAGAAACCCTCAATCTCTACCAGAGTCTCCCACTCTAGTTCCTCCTAGGGACTCGCTGCAAGTTCAGATTAGGTAAAGCCAACCATCACCACTGTAGGAGTAAGCTCAGCCACTCTGGTCTCAGGGATATATTAAAAGAGTCTCCCTTTGGGGATGATACTGGGACTGCCAGCAGAAGGGGGCTAAGCACTTCATCCTGGTCCCAGTCAATAGCCTTTGAGAGTCTCACATTGTGACTGTTCCCATTCTGAGCTACTGCCCCTTTTAACCATGGAACTGAACCCAGCAGGGACAGCCAGGACATGGCAGAGGTGATCTAAACAGTTTCTTGTTTAGGGTGGCTCAGGTAACCAGGGCAGGCCTACGCTTGTGCTGCCGGCAGTGGCAGCAGCAGAGGTGTGAGGGGGTGTTGCCTTCCCCTGATCTCCAGACCACCTCCTACCCTTTAGGGCTTCTGGACTATAAGAGGGGGCAGGCCAGGCTGAGGGATCCCCTCTCCAGTGCATGAATTTTCATGCACCAAGCCTCTAGTTATTTTATAATACATAACATTATCTGTTACCGATATCCTAACTTTTGTTTTCTGTGTTTTCGAGTCTTACACTGGTGCAAAAAATACTCTTTTATCATCAGAAACAGCTCCATCCCCTTTTATAGTTTAGGGAAATAAATATAATGTCCACTCTCTCAAGATCATGCCAACCTCCTAGGAACTGAGCTCCTAGCCTGACTTGTGTGGGTCAACTCTGTGAAGTCAGCAAGTTCCAGGTTAGTTTGCCCTCTATAGGTGGTTCAGGTCTGGACTGATCAAGCTTGACTCTCCCTCTGGTTTACCTGTCCTTGGGGAGGCTTTTAGGCTTGGGTCCTGTTCTGTAAAGGTACCAGGATATTCACTAACCATGTGCACAGGTACCTTTATCCTGGAGGAAGAGAAAATATTTTAAAAAATAATACACTTGTGTCAGCAATCAAGTACAATCATTTCTGTAAAGGTTTTTTCCATTTTAGATCTCAGATAAGATTGTTTTGGAATGTAATGCAGGCAGCATTTTGGATCTGTATTTCAGTGGACTGAAACATGCCACAGAGCTTATTCTTGTTTGTGACAAGTCATTTAGATTGTTGTTTTTTTAAGTCACTAACCTTTGATCTGATATTTGGGAGACTAGATAGACTTTGTGTATTTATATGGAACAAATGTTATACTAGTACCCTATTGAACGGAATGGCCAGGGTTAGTTATAGAAAGGGTGATTGGTATTGCTCAAAACCTATAGGAAAGGTGTGTCTAATACCCTTAAAAATTGTCCTTTTACTCTTGGTTCTCCTACTGTCCTGAATTCTCTGCTTCTCTTATTTGGCTATTAACTTTTCAGCATGGATAGTCATTTTGGTTATGTTTGGTACTTCATTTGCCAGACCCTTAAAGTGAGATTTAACTCTGTTTTCCATAATGGCTGCAACATTCCCACAAGCAGTGCACAAGTTCCTTTTCCTCCATATCCTTGCCACTGCTTGTTATTTTTGTATTTTTTATAATAGCCATTCTAACAGGTACGTGGTGCTCTCCTATTGTGGTGTTTCTGATTTGAATTTCTTTGATTGTTAATGATGTTGAACATGTTTTCATGCACCTGTTATCCATCTGTATGTTTTCTTTTAGTATATGTGTCTACATTTTTTAAACTTTATTTTTATTATTGACATTATTACAGATGTTCTCATTTCCCACCCTCCATTTTGGCCCCCTGCACCTAACCCCCAACCCTCTTCCTTCTGACCATCACCACCACACTGTTATGTATATATGTTCTTTGGCTAATCTCTTTACCCTCTTTAATCCAGTCCTCTCTATCTCTTTCCCCTCTGACAGCTGCCAATCTGTATATCTTCTTTGGAGAAATGTCTACTTAGCTCTTACACTCATTTTTTAATTGAATTTTTGAGTTTTGTTTGTTGTTGAAATGCATGAATTCTTTGTAGAGTATATTTGGATATTAACCCCTTATCAGACATATGATTTCTAATATTTTCTTTCATTCAGTATGTTGCATTTTCATTCTGTTGATGGTTTCCTTTGCTATGCAGAAACCTTTTTAGTTTAATGTAGTACCAATTGTTTATTTTTGTTTTTCTTTTTCTTTTTGCTTTTGATGTCAGATTAAAATAACCATCAACCAGACCTATGTTGGGGAGATTGCCCTCTACGGTTGTTTTTTTCCCCCCTATAAGTTTTATGCTTTCAGGTATTACATTGAAATCTTTAAACTGGATTGAATTAATTTGTGAGTATGGTGTAATATAGCAGTCCAATTTCAGTCTTCTGCACGTACCAATTCAGTTTTCCCAAGTTTATTGAAGAGGCTGTTCTTTTCCCTCTATGTGTCCTTGGCATCTTTGTCATAAAGTAATTGACCACACATTGTAGGTTTATTTCTTTGCTCTCTATTTGTTCCTTTATTATGTCTCAGATAAAATTGTTTTGAAGTGATCTATGTGTGTCTGTTTTTATGCCAGTGCTATATTCTTTAGATGACTGTAGCTTTGCAATTTAGTTGGAAATTATAGAGCACAATGCTTCTAGCTTTGTTCTTCATTCTCAAGATTGCTTTGTTATTCAGGGTCTTTTGTGGTTCCACACAAATTTAGGGTTTTTCATTTGATTTCCATGAAAAATACCATAATAATTTTGATAGGGATTGCATTGAATAAGTATAATGCTTTGGGTAGTAAGGATATTTTAGCAATATTAGCTTTTTCTAATCCATGAGTATAAAAATGTCTTTTCATTTATTTGTATTACCTTCATTTCTTTCATTAATATATTGTAGTTTTTAATATACAGGTTTTTTTACCTCTGGTTAAATTTATTACTAGATATTTTATCTTAATCTTGATTCAATTATAAATGGGATTGTTTTAAGAGATTGTGTCTCTTACAGTTCATTACTGATGTAAAGAAATGCAATGGATTTTTGAGTATTGACTGTATTCTGAAACTTTCTATTAGTTTTAACAGTTTTGGATGAAGTCTTTAGGGTCTTCTATATATAACATCAAGTCATCTGCAAATAATGACAGTTTTACTTCCTCATTTTCAATTTGGATGTCTTCTATTTATATTTCTTCTCTAATTGTTCTGGCTAGGATTTACGTCTTTGAATGAGAAAAGCATAGGAGAACTGATTATCAAATTTGAAGACCATGGAAAAGTAGGAGGTATGGTTAATATAACCCTTATTTAAATAGGTCTCCATGGGATAATAGACCAAAACAAAGTGACATTTAATAGAGTTTCATCCATTCTTCCTTTTATAAGGTGTTTAGGTGTTCACTTATTAAGGACCTTTTATAGGTAAAGGACTTGGCTTTTTGTTAAAGAAGCAAAGATGAGTAAGTTGTGAATCTGTTTCAGAAGTGCAGAAGAGAAGACATTTTAACAAATAATTGCAATTAAATGTAAGCCCTGCTATGCTATAAACATGTACAAGCTGTTATGGAAGTTAAGAGGTGTGACTAAATAACGGACTGAGTGGGAACTATTAGGTAGGTTTTTGGATGATTTACAAAATAACAGAGATGCTAAGTTTACATTGTTAGGAGGAAAATGTGTCAGTGGCATATTGTGAGTGCCTTAAATATGAATGCATTAATATTATGATGTTTAAACAAATTAAATATGCATTGTTGTTTCTGATTCCGAGCTCACCTTTCAGAAGGATGTGATCAGAAATGAAAGAAGACAAAAACAGGATGTAGATCCAACAGGTGATGGCAAGTTAATTCCCTTCAGTATTAGTAAGGAAAAAGCATAACAATTGAGTAAATCATGGCTATCCAATTTTCCCCATAGATTGTTTGTAAAATTTTAGTCTTAGATGATATTTAACTTGGTGTTTACTGTTGACACTATTACAGATGCCCTCTTTCCCCACTTTTGCCCACACATACACAGACCCTGTACATACTTCCCTCTGGCTATCACTATACTGTTGTGTGTGCCTATGGGTTATGCATATATGTTCTTTGCCTAATCCCTTTCCATTTTTTCCACTGGTCCCCTTACTGCCACCCCTCGACAGCTGTCAGTCTGTTCCATGTATACATGCCTTTGTTTATATTTCATTCGTCAATTTATTTTGTTTATTAGATTCTACATATAAGTGAGATCATATAGTATTTATCTTTCTCAGACTGGCTTATTTCACTTAGCACACTAGTAAGCACCAGGCCCATCTATGCTATTGCAAAAGGTAAAATTTCCTTCATTTTTACAGTCATGCAATATTCTATTATGTAAATGTACCACAGCTTTTTTATCCACTCATCTGCTGATGGGAACTTAGGCTGATTCCAGATTTTTGCTATTGTAAATAATACTGCTATGAACATAGAGGTGCATAGGTATATATTTCTGAACTGATGTTTCAGGATTCTTGGGATATGTTTCCAAAATTGGGATCACTAAGGCAAAATTTAATTTTCTGATGAGAATCCATACTGTTCTCCATAGTTGCCTCACAATTCTGCATTCCCACCAATGTTGCAATAAGTTTCCCTTTTCTCTACATCCTCACCAGCACTTATTGTTTGTTGATTTATTAATGGTGGCATTTTGACAGGCATGAAGTAATATCTCATTGTGGTCTTAATTTGCATCCCTATGATTACTAGTGAGGTTAAGCATTTTATTTATTTATTTATTTATTTATTTATTTATTTATTTATTTATTTTTTATGTCTACTGACCATCTTTATATCCTTTGAGGAAGTGTCTGTTCAGGTCCTTTACTCATTTTTTTTATTTATTATTGGTTTGTTTTCTTCCTGGCATTGAGTTATATAAATTCTTTATATATTTTGGAAATTAACCCTTAATCAGATGTATCATTGGCAAACAAGTTCTCCCATGCAGTGAATCCCTTTTTATTTTTTGATGGTTTCCTTTGTTGTGTAAAAGCTCTTTAGTTTAATGTAGTCTCATTTATTTATTTTACCTTTTGTCCTCCTTGCTCTAGGAGACATATTAGCAAAAAATTGCCATGAGAGATGTGTGAAATTTTACTACCTGTGTTTTCTTCTAGGAATTTTAAGGTTTTTGTAACTTAGACTTAAGTCTTATAACCATTTTTAGTTTATTCTTGTGTATGGTATAAGTTGGTGGTCTAGTTTCATATATTTTGCAAGTACCTGCCAAATTTTCTAACACCATTTATTGAAAAGACTTCCTTTACTCCATTGTATGCTCTTGACTACTTTGTCAAATATTAATTGATCATATAGGTATGGGTTGATATCTGGGCTCTCTGTTTTGTTCCATTGAACTATATGCTTGTTCTTATACCACTAGCAGGTGATTTTGCTTACAGTGGCTTTGTAGTACAGTTTGATATGAGGTTTTGTGATCCTTCCACTTTGTTCTTCTTTCTCAAGATTCCTGAGGATATTCAGGGTATTTTTAGTTCCATACATATTTTTGAAATATTTGTTCTAGATCTATGAAATATAGTTTTGGTATTTTAATAGGAATTGTGTTGAATCTAAATATTGTTTTGGGTAGTATGGATTTTAATTATGTTAATTCTTCCTATCCATAAACACAGAATGTGCTTCCAGTTATTTGTATCTTCGTCAGTTTCTATCTTCAATATCCTATAGTTTACCAAGTACAGGTCTTTTACCTCGTTGGTTAAATTTACTCCTAGGTACCTTATTTTTTGTTTGTTTGTTGCAATAGTAAATGGGATTGTTTTCTCAGTTTCTCCTTCTAATAGATAATTATTGAGATATAAAAATGACACCAATTTCTGAATACTAATTTTGTATCCTCTGACACTGTCAAATTCACTTACTAGATTTAGTAGCTTTTTGGTGGAGTATTTAGGGTTTTCTATGTGTAATATTAGGTCTTCTATGAATAGTGACAGTTTTACTTCTTTCTTTGCAATTTGGATGACTTTTATTTGTTTTTCTTGTCTAATCTGTGGCTAGAATTTCCAGCACTATACTGAATAAGAGTGTTGAAAGAAGAAATCCCTGTCTTGTGTTTGATGTTAAGGGTAATATTAGTTTTGCCCATTGACTATGATGTTGACTGTAGGTTTGTCATATATAGCTTTTGGTACAATAAAATATGTCTCCTCTGTCTCAGAGATAGTTGTGTCTCTGAAAAATTATTAAATGCTTTTTCTGCAGCTATTTGTACAATCACGTGGCTTTTACCCTGCATTTTGTTATGTGGCACATCACATTTATTGATTTACAGATATTATAAAAACCTTGCATCTCCAGAATAAATCCCACTTGTTCATGGTGTATGATCCTTTCAACATATTGCTGGATCTTGTTTGCTAATATTTTGTTAAGGATTTGGCATCTGTATTCATCCAGGATATTGGCCTATAATTTTCTTTCTTCTTATTGTCTTTATCTGATTTTGGAATTAGGATAATGCTTTCCTGGTAAAATGAGCTTGGGAGTTTCCCCTGCTTTTGAATTTTTTGGAATATTTTGAGAGGGTATGTGCTACTTCTTTGAATCTTTGGTAAAATTCACCTGTGAAGCCATTCAGTCCAGAACTTTTATTTGTTGGGATGTTTTTTATTGCTGCTTCAAATTCACTTGTAGTAATCTGTCATTTCAGATTCTCTGAGTCTTCCTTAATCAGTTTTGGATTGTATATTTCTAGGAATGTATCCATTTATTCCAGATTGTCCAATTTGTCTTCATATATTTGTTTGTAATTCTTACTTGATATTTTTAAAAGTGTTATGATACCTTAGAAATGTTATAATAATATCATAAGACATCCTCTAGGTTAGAAGTTGCCTTCTTTTATATCCCTTTCTTAATTCTGATATATGTGTACTTTTATGTATATGTTTCAAAAGTAAAATTTATGCCAGCAATAAGATAAATGAATCAACTTTTGATTGCTAAGTATTAGATTCATTATTCTGTTCTTTAAGGGATACTTGCTTATATACGCCATCATTAATTTTCACTTAAAAATATTTTTTTTAGAAGTTTTTAACTCAAGTCTTTTCTTTTAAGAGGAATTTTGATTTAAAGTTGACTTTTAACCAACAGAATTATGCACAGTTGCATTAGCCATAATACTTAATGTATTTTTGAAGCTTGTTTTCCCCTTTAGTTTCATAGTAGTTTCATTGCAATGATGTCTGTGCTGAATTTCATGAAATTTGTTTCTCATAACAAATTTGTTTGAGGATTTTTGGGAAAACAAAAATTACATTTCTCTTATGGATGTATTGATAATTTTAGTTAATGTTTCCATCCTGGCAAGGTATACCTTTATTTTAATCCCTGACCAGTAACCGCCCTTGGAAGCCATGTTGTTGGTGAAGTAGAGGTCTTCCTAGTGCAGGCCAGCAGGTATCTGTTTGCTCTGGGGCATACCTTTCACCTCAGCCAGCTGGCCGGCAAATGTGCACAGCTGGTGACAAGGAGAACTCGGGGAGCCTGTGTAGATGGATTGGTGCAAATTTATCACCATCGCTAGGAAAATAACCCCAAGCAATTGCCTCTCTAATGTACAACACATGGTTGTTTATATTCAATTGAATTGTAGGTATATAGTTTGTCATTACTCTTACTTACAGAAAAATCTCACTTTTCTATAAATTTCCTGCTTTAGAATTTATTGGTTAAAAATGTCATAACTATATTTTACAAATATTTTACTTTTTTCATATATTCTAATGTTCTTACACATGTAATTTCATTGCTTCTTAGGGCATTTTGGATTTGCAACAGTATTACTTAGTTTTTAAGGCCATGGACAAAAATTGCATAGGCACTGATTATTTTGATGAAAATAAATCAGTCTGTGAAAAATATTAAATGAAGCACATAATCTTTGGCTAGTGCCATTAAGACATCTTTCCTCTGCATTTATTAGTATGATTTGGATAAAATAGTAAATTTAGCATTGTCTTGTTATTTGGAAGTCTGTATGCCCTCACCAGCACAAATTAAATTAAGCCATTCACTACTTCCAAAAAGAACACTTAATGTTGAGTAGCTTTCAAACTTAGTTTATTTTGCATATACTTAGCATATGCTAATTACTCCCAACAAATCATGCTTTATCATGTAATTAGTAAGAACATAGCTAAGATTCACCTTTAATTTTTTTCTTTTTTTATCCACAGGCATTCATACAAAACTGAATTATGTGTATTTAAAATTGCAATGTTAAAAAACATAATCTAACTTTTAAAAGCACTATATATATTATTTGGTCAACTTAGGCATTTCATAAGAGACAACCTTAGCATAATCATGTGAATTCCATTTTTTAAAGAGTGGTGTAAATTTTATAGAGCAAAAAGTTATTATTTTAGCTTAGTTAATCTGCATCTATCCAAACCTTAGTATTATAACCAGTAGATTGTGGAATGTACACTGTAAATTCCTATTAGACTCAAAACAGCTCTTTTAAGCCTATTCAGAGTTCTCATTCTGATACAAAGTACAAAATATAAATGTTAAAACTGAGTACTGCTCCTGATAACCAGGAAGGCTGAGAGCCACGGCACATATAATTATCTGGCTTTACAGAGAGTAAAGCTCCGCCGTTTTCATTGTATAATTTTTTACATTGAAATGACTTCATTGTTTAAAGAAGATTAATCTCCCTAGATCTCTAAAAGACCATTTTCATACAGCGAGGGTCTGACAATAGCCCTTTACAGAGATTTTGTTTTTTCAATCTAATTTTTACAATAAGCTATAGCATAGTACGATTGATAGCAACCATCATGTAGATTTATTTTTTAATGTACTTTCTAAGTTTCCTATAGAAAATACTTAGTACTTCCTATACCTGATTTTTTTTAAAATACCACAAATTCTATATTTACATTCTGTGGTTATTTGATGTGCCATATAAAAATGAGAGAGAGAGAGAGAGAGAGAGAGAGAGAGAGAGAGAGAGAGAGAGAGAGAGAGAGGGAGAGAGAGAGATTTAATTCTTCAGGATTGTTTTGTTATTATTGTTCTGTTGTTGTTCGTGGTGATGGGGTGATGTGTAAAATGAGTGTTTCCCACAATTCCTATTTTTATGAGTTTTAGGGATTTCCCAATCATCAATATGCATTTTTTTCAGAGTGTGGATACATTTACAATACAATATTTTTTAAAAATCTAATTACTTTCACCTGTTTAAATAAGGGAACTCCATGCTGAAAAATGTGTGTGAGCTGCCATAGAAGTAGTTAACTCCTGCTCAAGGAAGATTTTCCAGGCATCTGTTTTCATCCCTGAGGTGTTTATGTCCTCTTAGAATCTGTATGGATTTGGTGTCTAGCCACAGATTTGTGACCAAAGGACTCTGATAGGAGATACTAAACAATAGTAAGGCTTGGTAATACCTGTTTGAGGATTATTTCAAAAGGTGTTTGTCTAATCTCATTAGAATACCTATGGATACAAATATGCTGTTTCTCAGTTGTGTGCTATAAACAGAGTAAATGATAGCTAATCATGAATGTACTAAAAAGGCACATTTTCCCATTGTTTTTATTTTACAATGCGTCGTTAATTCACCTAAACCTGAAAATATGAATTTCTTTTTATTTTTCTGTTGTTTTTTTTCCTTTAACTAAAAAGCATGCATATAGATAAATAGATATAGATATAAATATATAGTTAGATTTAAAGAGAAAATGAATTGCACTGATTTTAAACAAATCAAAACAAAGAGAATATCTCCCTAATAATCTTGCAACACATCTGAATTAGCCAGTTATTTGGGAATGTGAATGGAATGTGTAAGATAAAATTCCACAGCATCAATAGTTACTCATTTTAGCTGACAGAGTTTTAAGCTGTCACATGCTTACTTTCTTTTCCTGGCAACAATTATTTCATCATTAAATGAAGATAATGGTAATTTTGTTTTGTCTTAGATGCCATTTTTAAGATATGTTATACATATTATTACCTCTCATTCTTATTAGATTATTTTTAGTAAAATTAGATTTTAGTTGATTCCAGGGAATTATACTGCTGCCTTTAGAGCATTATTAGCATTTTGTTAAGATTGGTTATTAAGGAATTCAAATGACCAGGTCTGTTATTAACAGAGGGCAACAAATTTCACTTGACTATTTTGATTTTTCTCTCTCTTTCAATATGTAGAGAATGCACTTTGTGCACAGGCTAAATTACAACTTATGTGTATGCTTTTGTGTGTATGTGTCTTCCATATCATGTCTAAACAAATAGTTTTAGATAATAGGATTACAGTGTAATTCAAAACTTTTAAACTCATATGCTTTTGAAAGCCAAGCTAATCACACAAATGAATAAAATATGCTATTGCCAATAAATTAGGAAGTGATAAAAACAGATAGATTATAGGCCCGTTCTAAAAGGTATTGAACTTTAATTGTTTTTAAATATCTCATACTAGTGGCCCATTGCACAAAATTCTTGCACATTAAAAGAGGATTAATTAGAGGAAATATTTTAATATTGCTATTTGCCCTCTCTCTTTAATAGAAGTGTCAGAGATGAAAGAAAATTAGTAAAATGTATATGAAAATCTTCCTCCTGTCAGAGTCTGGTGCATGCCGCAGGACCCAGAGTCAAGTCCCTGCCCACCTTCAGCTCCTCAAAATCAAGTAGGACTCAGACCCACTGACCCCACCCCCATTGGGCAAGATTCAGACCCAGCCAGCCCCACCCTTATCAAACCTCACTGGGCAGGGGCCACAGCCTCAAGTACCCTGCCCCAGCCCAGGGCCATGCAGCCTCAGGTCTCTGCTGATTGCTGGTTAAGGTTCCTTACAGAAACTCAGCCTCACGCTGGGCTTGAAGCCATCTTGTGTTATGGAAACCCCAACTCTGCTGTGAGTACTGCCATCTTTGTGATGGTGTGATGATCAGTTTGCATATTCCCTCTTTATTAGATAGCATATTTCCTCTTTATTAGATTCCCTCTTTATTAGACTCAATTTGCTCTTTAGCACACCTGTGTGAGACTTCTAAAAACCCTAGCTTTAAAGGGGGGACATATGTAATATTTTCAACAATAAAGACTTATAAAGCCATAAATAAATAGATTAAATAAATAAACATATAATTTACTCAGCCAGATTGTGGTGGCCCCTCCAATCTGATTCCTTTGCTTCCAGGAATATATCAGCCTGGGTCAGTATAAGTATTAACAAGTTACTGAATATTCCAAGCTTATTAATAGAGCTATCAATTAGAAAACATATAGAATCTTAAAATTAGTGCTTTAGAATACATACAGTTACATTTCTGCATCATCATAGTCTTGATATGGTTGACATCTGCCTATTTTCTGATCTTCACTGATGCATTAACAATACTTTGCAATTCCATTATTCTACATCCAGTATTTCCCTTCAAAAATTGCGGAATACCTGAAAACAAGTATCTCTAAGAAGGATGACTAAATACAACTGCTATTTATATAAATACATGCATTATGTATGTAAATTTTTATATAGATCTAGTGGAAATTAAATTTCTGTGGTTTGGCGGTGTGCATTGCAAAATATCTGTTGTGCTGTTTTTTGTTTTTTATTTTTTAATTAAGCATCACACTGAAATTAGTGAAATAGACACATTGTTTCTGCCTAAGGGCAAATACTATTCCAGTTTTTATAACTGTTAATAAAACAGCTGTCTGATTTTGAAATTTAAAAGGCATGCTAATTATTTTCTTTAATTTTTAATTATTATCTTAATTGCAATTGATACGCTCACTAGTCTGAAGTGACTTATGAACCTAATTCATTTAAAGTATACATTTCTCTTTCTGCTATTTTGCTCGATCTCTCTATCTTCCCCAACCCAGTCCCCAAACCCCCAGCTCTGACTACCAGCTGTCAGCCTGTCCTCTATCTATGTCTGTATTTTATTTGTTAGTTCTTCCTGTTCATTAGATTCCACATATGAATGAAATCAGGTGGTATTTGTCTTTCTCTGACTGGCTTATTTTACTTAGCATAATACTCTCCAGATCCATCCATTCTGTGGAAACGGTGAAGATTTCTTCCTTTTTATAGCTTAAATAGTATTCCATTGTGTACCACAGATATTATCCACTCGTCCACTGATGAACACTTGGGCTGCGTCCCAGTTTTGCCTATTGTAAGTAATGCTGCAATGAACAGAGGGATGCATATATCCTTTTTAATCACTGTTTCGGAATCTTAAGATAAATTCCCAGAAATGTGATATCTGGGACATAAGGCAGTTCCATTTTTAAATTTTTGAGGAAAATCCATACTGTTTTCCACAGTGGCTGCACCAGTCTGCATTCCCACCATCAGTGCATGAGGGTTCCCTTTTCTCCACATCCTTGCCCACTTTTGTTGTTTGTTGATTTATTGATCATAGCCATTCTAGCAGGTATGAAGAATATCTCAAGATGGTTTTAATTTGCATTTCTCTGATGATTAGTAACATTGAGCATATTTTCATAATGTCTCTTGTTAATCTATATGTACTGTTTGGAGAAGTGTCTATCCAGATCCTTTGCTCATTTTTTAATTGGATTGTTTGATTTTTGGTGTTTAATTGTATAAGTTTTTTATAAATTTTGAATATTAACCCTTCATCAGATATATATCATCCCATTCAGTGTGTTTCTTTTCATTGGGCTGATGGCTTCCTTTGCTGTGAAAATACTTTTTAGTTTGATGTTGTTTCTTTTCTTCTTTTGATTTCCTTGCCTGAGATGATATAGTGGGGGGAAATTGCTATGAGAAATGTCTGAGCTTTTATTGCCTATGTTTTCTCCTAGGATTTATATGGTTTCAAATTTAACATTTGAATCTTTAATCCATTTTGAGTTTATTCTTGTGTATGGTGTACAAAGGTGGTCTAATTTCATTTTTTTTGACATGTATCTGTCCACTTATTGAATAGACTATCTTTGCCCATTATATGCTCTGCCTCCTTTGTAAAATATTAAGTTATTATAAAGGCATGGGTTTATTTCTGGGCTCTCTGTTCTGTTCATTTATCTGTATGACCGTTTTTTGCCACTACCATGTTGTTTTGAATACAGTAGCTATATAGTATAATTTGATATAAAGTAGCCTGATTTCCCCATCTTTGTGTTTCTTTCTGAAGATTGCTGTTGCTATTTGAGGTCTTTTTTTGTTCCATTTAAAATTTTGGAATATTGCCCAAATATTCCAAATCATAGCCGCTATGATCAGTGCTTGAGTGTCGATCTATAAATCAGAAAGTCAGGGTTCGATTCCCAATCAGGACACATGCCCAGGTTGTAGGTTGGATCTCCACTATGGGGGTGTGCAGGATGCAGCCAATCAATGATTCTATCTCATCACTGATGTTTTTATCTCTCTAACTCTCTCCCTTCCTCTTTGAAATAAATAAAATTATATTAAAATTTTTATTGGGATATTTTGTTCTAGGTCTGTGGAGTACCACATCAGTTTCTTGATAGGAATTGCATTAAATCTATAGATTGCTTTGGATTCATGGACATTTTAATGACACTAATTCTTCCTATCCATGAACATGGTATATGTGGAGAGCGGCTACAGTGTTTGGACAGGTTCAAGACTCAGTCTAATGAGAGGGCACGGTCCTCTTATGGCCATGTGCAAATCCCAGCCTGGAGGGCAAAGCCCTCCCAGCACAATTATAGCCAATAGCTATAGTTGTAAGCTTGGACCTATAGTCCGAACACATGGTCTAACCGGCACATGTGTCAAACACAAGGCCCATGGGCCAAATCCGTCCCGCCAGGCCTTGCAATGTGGCCCGCACTGTGCTGTCATCACTGCACTCCGCTGCATTTCCATCACAATGACAGTTTATGACTGTTCAGTAAACCATTCGGCCCGCGATTTAGGCTGGATTTTAGATTTTGGCCCCTTCTCTGATTGAGTTCGACACCCCTAGTAATGTGTCAGAGTGATGCGGGCTTGATAGAGTTAGGGTCAAGTAATTGAGTTGGATCGAAACCCATGAGAACGTTGCAACCTTGCCCTTACTTTGCTTCATGGAATCTGGCTATAAAATAAAGAGACAGCATATAGGCTGTGCCACAGCCTCTCCATCAGAGAGGACAGTGTCCCACCCAGACCCAGCTTTTTTCTCTTATCTGTCTTTTTTCAATCCTTCACCCCCTCACCCCCTCAGGCTCATTGAGCCTGGTTCAGCTGGCTCGGCACAAGTACATGCTTCCACTTATTTGTATCTTTTTCAATATCTTATAGTTTTTTTTGAATATAGCTCATTTACATTTTTGGTTAAATTTATTCCTAGGTATTTTATTTGTTTGAAGCAACTATGAATGGGATTGTTTTCTTAGTTTCCCTCTCTGATAACTCATTATCTACATACATATAAGGCTAATATGCTAAGTGTCCCACCGTGTGACCAGTTGCTATGACATGCACTGACCACCAGAGGGCAGACACTCAATGCATGAGCTGCTGAGCTACAGTGTTGGTTCTTGGGTGATGTATTCCAAAACCAGAGAGGAAGGAACCCTATTCCTCATGGGGCCACTCAATTCCACCTTCAGCCATGGGTTATGTTGTTGCTGGGGTACTGTCAGCCCCAAATCTAGTTCATGGCACCCTTGTATTTGCATTCCACACTCTGTAGGACAGCAACTTTGCAGAGTGCTCACTCTTCGGGGGATGTTGAAGAATCGGTTTCAGCCCGATCCCTACAGGCCAGGCCAAGGGACCCCACCTGCCGAAGAGACCCTACTCACTCTACAGATGCCCTTTGAGCCATGGCACCACCCCAGGCGCTGCCAGCCAGGGAGGGACTGCTGAAGGTTGGCAACAGGGCGTGTCTAGCCTGTCTTTCCCAGTCCCTCCCTGCCGGCCACCTTCTAATTAATTCCCTTTCAATGTGCTGAACCCATGTACCTGGTCACTAGTTGGTGTACAAAAAAATGGCATAGATTTCTGAATAACAATTTTCTATCTAGCTATTTTGCTAAATTTAGTTATTAGATCTACTAGTTTTCTGGTAGAATTTCACTGTAGTTTAGTGCTAGATTATTTGTGCCTAGATTATGTAGAGACTTGAGGCCCAGTGCAGGAAATTCATGCATGGGTGGGGTCCTTAGACCTGGCCAGCAATCAGGGACAATCAGGTTCCCTGCCTCCCCATCTCCCCAACTCCTCTTTCCCTCATGTCTCACTCACTGCCTCCACCTCTGATTCTCCATCCCAGCTCAGGGCCTGGCCTCCATGGGGCCATCAGGACCTGCCAGCCAGGGGGAGGGTCTAGAAGGTTGACCAGCAGGCCCCATCAGTGACTGGGGCCTGTGGGCTGAAGGCAGCTCATGTGTTGGGCATCTACCCCCTGGTGGTCAGTCTGTGTGACAGTGACCATTCGTTCTAGTGTTCCATCATAATGGTTGCTTAGACTTTTGTTTAGATTCTCAGTGTGAAATCTCAGTTCTAGGTTTATACATTTACTGAGCCATAGCCAAATACCTGGGACCCACAGTTCTTTGCATAGCATCCTTTAAAATATATGTCACCTTCTTTCTCAGTCAAAGTTATTGATTTGAGATTCTTTCCACACTTGGCACACTGGGATCAGTTTTTGTGCCAGGGATTTCCTGCCCCAGTTATGTTCATAGCAGCATGCATGGAATCCCCACATCTGGAACTCTTCTCAGAACCTCTGTATTTTTGAGTCAGTTCAGATGTGCTTGGATTTGTTGTAGGCCTGGGAGTTTAAACAGTCTCTGGCTTGATGCCCAGCCTCAGGCTATGGTCCATGTGGTGCATGCCAGCACTCTGGCTGTAACCAAAGTCTTTTGGCCCATACTTCTTTCCATAGCGGGATATGCAGTAGAACTGTTCATCATAAATCGCCACTGTTGTGCTATCTAATGTTTTCCTGCAAACCAATCACAGAAAGCAGCAGTGGTGGAAGCTTCTCCCATCACACTTCACCTCTTCCACATCAGACAGGGTCCTCCCCACACCCCATGTTGGAATCAGGCATTGAGTCAGAGGCAGGACCAAGCACCACAGGCAGGGCTAGTGAAGTGGAGTTGGAGGGAGCAGATGGGAACTCTGAGATCATCTGCCAATAATGACAGTTTTACTTCCTCCTTCCCAATTTGGATGGCTTTTATTTCTTCTTCTTGTCTGATTGCCATGGCTGGGAATTCCAATCCTATGTTGATTAAGGGCAGAGAAAGTGGACACCCCTGTCTTGTGCTTGATCTTAAGGGAAATGCTTTTAGTTTTTGCCCATTGAGTGTGATGTTGGCTGTGGGTTTGTCATTTATGGCCTTCATTACATTGAGATATGCTCCCTTTATTCCCACTTCACTGAGAGATCCCTACCATAAATGGGTGCTGGATTTTATCAAATATATTTTCTGCATTTATTGATATGAACATGTGGTTTTTATATTTCATTTTGTTTATGTGATGTATCACGTTTATTGATTTGTGGATATTGTTTCAACCTTGCATCCCCAGAATAAATCCCACTTGATCATGGCGTATGATCTTTTAATGCATTGCTAGATCTGGTTTGCTAGTATTTTATTGAAGGTTTTCATCAGGGATATTGGCCTATAATTAAGTTTCTTTGTAGTGTCTTTATCTGGTTTGGGAATTAGAATAATGCTGGCCCAGTAAAATGAGCTTGGAAGTATTCCCTTCTCTTAAATATTTTAGCTATAGTTTACAGAAAGGAGCTACTTCTTTGAATATATGGTAAAATTGACCTGTGAATCCATCCAGTTCAACACTTTAGTTTGCTGAGAGGTTTGATTACTGCTTCAATTTTATTAGCTGCAATCTGTCTATTCAGATTATCTGATTCTTTCTGATTCAGTTTTGGAATATTTATGTTTCTTGGAATTTATCCATTTTTTTCCAGATTGTTCAAATTGTTGGCAAATAGTTGTTCATAATATAGTCTTACATTCTTTTGTGTTTCTTTGATGTCAATTTTATTTCTCCTTTTTTTCATTTCCCATTTTATTGATTTGGTTCTTCTCTCATTTTTTCTTTATACATCAGTTAAAGATTTGTCAATTTTGTTTATCTTTAAAAAAAAAAACAACACAGGCCGAGACTGGTTTGGCTCAATGGATAGAGAGTCGACTTGGGGACTGAAGGGTCCCGGGTTCGATTCCGGTCAAGGGCATGTACCTTGGTTGCAGGCATATCCCCAGTAGGGGGTGTGCAAGAGGCAGCTGATCGATGACTCTCTCTCATCAACATTTCTAACTCTCTATCTCTCTCCCTTCCTCTCTGTACAAAATCAGTAAAATATATTTAAAAAATAAAAAAAACACAGCTGTTCATTTCAATGATATTTGTATTTTTTTAGACTATATTTTATTTCTGCTCTATCTTTATTATTTCTTTCCTTCTACCCACTTTGGGCTTTCTTTATTTTATTTTTGAAGTTCCTTTAAGGATAAACTTAGATTTTTTAGTTGAGATTGATTTTTTTTCTCAGATAGTTCTGTAATGCTATGAATTTTCTACTTATAAAGCTTTGAAGGATTGCTTTCACCATGTCCCATAGGTTTTGGGTTGTTGTGCTTTCATTTAATCTGTTTCAAGGTATATTTGGATTCTTCTCTGATGTCATTGGTAACTCATTCATTATTTAGTAACTTGTTATTTAGCCTCCATGGCTTTGTTGTACTTTACAATGTTCCTCTTATAATTAATTTCTAGTTTCATACCATTATGATCAGAGGAGATTTATTTTTTAATTTTTTAAAAATTCTCTTTATTGTTGAAATTATTATAGATGTCCCTATTTTTCCCCGTTGACCCCCTCCCTTCTCTTTCTCATCCCCTCCCCAGGCCTTCAACCCACTATTGTTTATATCCATGGGTTATGAATATAGGCTTATAAGTTGTTACACTTCATGTTGTCCCAAATTTCCCTTAAGTTATCATTATTTTTTAATTATTTTTTCTTTTTGTTGCTTTACTGGGAGTTTTTTCTATCTTTTCTTCCAAATCACTGATTTGATCCTCTGCTTCATCTAATCTACTGTTTATTCCTTCCAGAGTTTTCTTCATTTCAGGTATTGTATTCTTCATTTATGACTGATCCTTTCTTTTGGTTTCTATGTCCTTCTTTATGCTGTTGTGCATCCATAGATCCACTACCTTGAATTCTATATCTGATAAATTACTTGCCTCCATTTCATTTAGCTTTTTACCTAGAAATGTCTGCTGTTCTTTCATTTGGGGCCTTTTTTTTATAATTGTCTTCTCATTTTGGATGCATCTTTGTGTTTGTTTCTATGTATGACATAGATCTGCTATGACTGTCATTCTTTGTGGCCTTATGTAGTAGGTGTCCTGTGGGGTCCAGTGGTACAGTTTTCTTTGTCACTTGAGCTGCATGCTCCAAGAATGTTCCTTGTGTGGGTTATGTGGGCCCTTCTGTTATGAGTTTTGAATGCCATTGGGTCATTGGTCTGTGGGATGTGCCCTAAGGGTGGCTGACTCTGAGGCTCAACCCTGACCATGAGGGGTGAGCTGTTGTGGAGGTGCTGATCACATGAAGCAAAATTTGCCTCATTGGGGTTTAGTATCTGCAAGGTTTCTCCTTGAAGATGCCAGTTGTGGAGTTTATTGGATCCTGCTCTGATGTTGTCTGACGCTGGCCACTGATGCATTGGTTCTGGACCTCCTGGGAGTCACTCTGGTGCAGGCCACATACGATGTGGCCTGTGACTGCCTTTGGCAACCTGTTTGGAGCAGTCTCTATGTGGCCTCTTCTTTCAGTTCTTGGTTATAAGGCTTCTCTTTAGCTAATCTTCATTTGGTTAGCCATGATGATCGTTCTATAATTTAGCTATAATTCCAGTTTGGTCCTGGTAGGAAGTGAATGTAGCTTCCATCTACTTCACTGCTATTTTTTGCTCTCCTCTTGGATATATTGTTAAAAGCACAGTATACATTTCTAATTGGACTAAATTACATACATTAGACAGTGCTTCATTGAGTATAGACTTTGATAACAAAATTGGGTACAACATGGAGAACACAAACTGGTAACCCTACTTTAAAATATAATATATATGACTTTCTTTTTGAAACTAAACAAATTTCTCCATACTTAAAATCCATGATGTAAATGAGAGTGCCATTTTGAGAATATAGATAATTTTAGATCGTTTCTAATCACTGTGAAGAATAGCTAATATGCAGGCCCAGTTTTGAAGTCCATTCATATGATAGTGAGAGCCTCAGCCATGGCTCTGATCTTGAAGAAGGACAGAAGAGTGAGTATAAAATCCCCTCTATCATTTTAAGAAAACTTTAGTCTCTAAGATTATTCATAAGGAGTCCTGAGCAAACTTGTCAGCAGATCTAACTTGGTGGCTAGTGGACAGGTACCTGCATAGCATCAACAGTTGTCCGGGTAGCACTGTGCCAAAGTAAATTATGCACCAATAAGCAGAACTTTGATATTGTGGCTTACTAGATTGCTCTAATAAATGTTTCAGTTATCTATCGCTGTGTAACAAACCATCCAGAAACTTAGTAGCTTAAAATAACAACAATCACTTGTTTTACTTACACAGTACAGTTTTAGCAGGGCTCATCTGGAAAGCTGGTGTCTACTTTGGGTAGCTTTGGTGGGGGCCGCTAGATTGAACATGCAGGATCAAGCCACTTAAGATAGTTCACTCCAAGGCCGGCAAGTTGGTTCTGGCTGCTGGCTTGGAATTCAGCCAGGGCTGTCAGCTGAATGCTTTGGTTCCTTTTAATGCTTGGGCTTCTTCACAGCTTGACAACAAGTGGGAACTACAAAGCTATAATCTAGCCTCAGAAGTGCAAGAACATTACTTCTGACATATTCTATTTGTCTGGCAAGTCAATAAGGCCAATCTATTTTTAAGAGGTGGGGAACCCGATTTAATCTCACAAAAGGAGGGGTCGCCAAAAATGTTACCATCTTTAATGGGCCAGAGCAAAGGATGGGTGTGTAGGGGATTGTGGCATCGGTGCTCCTTGCCCAGGTGGAAGGGTTATTCATATGCCAACAAGCCTGTGCATTGCATCTGAAGCAGATTTCCTGGTTATAAAGGACACCACATCTACCACCAACCTCTAACATAGAGGTGGTATGTACCATGGCTGGACAATATACTAAATGCTTTATAAACATTTTTAAATAGCATTCTTCTAACAGTTCTTTTAGGTAGACAGTAATATTGTCTGAGGCACAAAGAGGTTAATTTATGTGCACAAGATTCATAACTAGTTGGTGGTAAACCTGAGGTTCAAATGCAGACTGTCTCCTGCCACATGTTATACTCTTAAGCACTACACAGTATAATCCTATATGAGGCCACTCCTCCTTTAACAAGCATGCAATCAAAATACTACTTAATCTACTACACTGAAGAGGCTCCTATGAAATGACTTAATTGAATACAGCAGTCTAATAACTAAGTTTCTTTTTTTTTTAAAAAAATCACCCTGTGAAAGCACTAGAGACCTGGAATTGCCATAAACATAAATTTATGTGTTGAGAGAGAGGGCAACTAACACATAGAAACACGATCCTGCAAAAGATGTCCCGGAAAGCAAGGTGAGTTGGAGTACCGGGTGGTGGTGCTGATGTTGATCAGCAGCCGCATCGCTGAGGAGTGATAAGGTTGAAGTCAGAAGAGCATTAACAAGAGTTGGGTCTGAAAGCTGAAACGGAAAAATAAGCCATTTACTCCCCCACCTCTCCAGCACTTCCTGTCGGTCTAACAGGTGTGAGGTGGTGGCTCCTTGTAGTTTTGATTTGCATTGCCCTGATAGTGAGTGAAGTCCCTCACTCCACGCTGCTGGCAATGTAAGCTAGCACAGTTGCTATGGAATACAGGATGGCGGTTCCTCAAAAAGTTAGGAATAGAGTGACAACGTGACCCAGTAATCCTTCTTCCGGGTATCTACGTGAAAAACTCCAAAACATTTATTTGCAAAGGTATATGCACCTCTGTGTCCATTGCAGCATAATTCACAGTGGCCAAGACATGGAGACAGCCATGTTCTTTGTTAGAGAATGAAATAAAAAAAAGATATGATACATATACACTATGGAATACTACTCAGCCATAAGATGAGATGAAATGCTGCCATGTATGACAACATGGATGGGCCTTGAGAACATTATGCTATTTTAAATAAGTAAGAAAAACTTAAGAGCTATATGATTTCAGTCATATATGGGATATAAAACTGAAACCGATAGACCCAAACAATAACCGTATGGTGGTTACCAGAGGGAAGAGGTTGGAGACTAGTAAAGGAAAAAGAAGGGCAAATAATTGGTGACTGAAGATGATCTGACTTTGGGTGGTGGGCACACAGTGCGATATACAAATCAAGTATTATTGAAATGTACTCTGAAAACCTACATGATCTTATTAACTAAAGTCACCCCAATAAATAATAAAAGAAAATTTAATAAAAGAAAATAAAAATAAACCAAAGAATGATTAGGGATGTGAGAATTTCTGTTCTCTTGACTTTGTAAACTTTAACTACTCTCCTTTTCTAAATTCCTGACTCTTGTAAAGCAGACTGCCTACCTGATACTTACCTGGTCTGTGGATCTCTTGTTGTTAGGTCCTCAGTACTTCAGTTTGCCCATATACTGACTATTTTTGCAGCACTGGAAGCTGAAACTGTTTCCACCAGCATCTTCTTGCTTTCCCCGCTCTGCTCAGAGTAAGCTGGGCTGGTTTGGGATGGCTAAAAAAAAGGACACTGAGGCATTAATAAGTGGCATGATGCTTCATGTAGTGTCTCTATCCATAATGATGGCCATAATAGCCAAAAATTACCAACAAATTATTTTATTAGTAACTTATTATATCCAAAACTCTAGAGTTTTTACCCTTATGATTATAGTATGTAGACATTTTATATCCTTTTGTTTTAACCCCATCAACTGGTATTGTACAAAGCGTTAAATTGTATTGTACTTATTACATATTTATTTTATAACCTTGTTAATTGCTTCTGTTCTATATGTATGTACTATTCATTAATAGTTTTACATTTGTCCAAAAGTTATATTCAAGAAGTTACATTTATCTGTTCATTTTAATATAAATTTTAATAAAAATTTTTAATATAAAATGTAAAAGTGTGTCCACATGGAAAATATTTTGGCTTGAGAGTGTCAGTTTATTACAAATAAAAATACATGCTGTGAATACAGAAAAAGTACTTAATGCTCATATTAAACCCAACTGCACTAATTTTATTAACGATATTGAGTTGTACTTGTTCAAAATTCAAAATATTGGAAAAGAACGAAATCGTCTTTTGTGTTATAGCTGCTTTGTGCTTTAGAGATTTGATTAAGTTTTGTCCATCTCCTATTGTTTTTCTACTTTTAACTTTTCTTTATTACCTTGTACAAGCACACCAGATGTATCCTCATTAGGTGTGCTTGTATGGTTCACTAAGGGGTCCTTAGACAGACAGAGATCACAGGGGTATGCAATGTCCAATCCTCTCCTGAAGGGAAGGAGCCATGCCCCATGGCTTTTGGGGCACTCACTTGTCGTGCTGTTGGCTTTTGGCCAACAGAGATGAACAAATTAGCAGAGTGTACCTGGTTTGGCCCTGTTCCTGGTCTCATTCATGTAATTGATGTCTGGTGGCTTCATTATGGATCATTAGCATATCAACGTGCTTTCTGAGCCTGGCAAAGTGCTGCTTGTTGTCAGGCCTTAGCAATTTACCATAACGTAGAAAGCCAGGGTCCTGGGCCTTCCAACTAGACTCAGCGAATCAGGACAGTAGCACAGAAGGCCCAAATTCAGTAACAGAGTTCCTTTGTGTTTGAAATAGTTAATAACAAGTTTGGATTTTTGTTAGACTATTTTTCTATAATTCAAAAGACATGTTTTGTAAATAACAATACTTTATGTGGTTCTTTTAAATATTTTAAGTTCCTTTACTTTCACTAATTTCATTTTCATAGCTTTATGTCTAATTAATGTACATATTTGTTGGTACCTATGCACAATGACAATTTTGTCTTAAATGTAAACAGATTTTTAGCCAAAGAAATTAAATTTTTGGAGATGGTTTTGATTTTAGTTAAATGATTTACTCTGGATTAACTGTCTCAGATTGCTTGAAAAGAATTGTAGGTTATCTTTATAGTCAATCTGAAAGACAAGCTTGAAATTTTCTATTCTAGAATTGTTCTTATGAAGTTGTTTTAGATGCAAAACTAAAGAGTGTTTTAAAGACATATATTCCTTATTCACTTAGTACTTCTATTTTAAGGTAGTTAAAGAAAGATAATATTGTAAATATCTACTACCATAAAAGTAATAAAAAGAAATAAGAATTTCTTAAAAAGAAATAAGGATTACTTTAAGACGTAAAATAAATACATTCAGATAAACTGTATTTGTTATAAGGGACATATGTTTTCAGAAGTGGAGAATCAAAACTCAACACAACCTGTGGACAAATGCCAACCATGACAGAGTGGCTTGTGACAAAAAACAAACAACTCCGAAGGGAATGCTCTTCAATCATTACCCTGCTTTCTTGGACAAACATAAACCTGCAGCCCAGTGCTGTTTCCGGCTTTCTTTCCTTCCTCTTCTTTCTGTTTTGCTTGTTTGTTTGTTTGTTTTTCAGAAAATTATAAGTTATTGAATTCACAATGCTAGTATATGCTAGGCAAAGTCTATATACTCTTTTCTTGGTACACATTTTAGTTTTAGGCAACAATTAAATCAGTGCTAAAACTTTCTTTTCATTTGACATTTAGCAATCTTCAACAGAATGATCTAGAAAAAATAGTTATTCATAGTCTACAGCACTTTTGTATGCAAGGTCAATTTTGATGACAAAAACACTGTTAACAATAGATTATTTATTCAAACTTAATTACACAAAGTTCTGATGAAATAGCAGTAGTAAGACAGTCTCCTGGAGTTTGTTGTAATATTATGTAATATGTTGACATATTTTTAGGTCCCATAAAGTAAGACTTCATTATGTTTTCCTCAAGTATTTAAAACTAGAGGCCCAATGCACAAAATTCATGCAAGGGGCTCAGCCCTTGCCATTGCAGTGGCTTTGTTTTTTCACCTAGGTAAGATCTTGGAAAAAAAATGAAGTCTTTGTTTTTTATTGTCATAAAACCACCTGGAAAATGAAGATTTTATTTCCATGAGAAAAAATTACAGAACAGATATTGAAAGACGATAATCTCTGTGAGAGTTATTTAACCTCTGTGACTCTTTGTTTCTTTATTTTTTTATTTTTTAAATATATTTTATTGATTTTTTACAGAGAGGAAGAGAGAGGGATAGAAAGTTAGAAAATAGATCAGCTGCCTCCTGCACACACCGGGGATGGGCCCACAACCAGGATACATGCCCACAACCGGAATCGAACCTGGGACCCTAAGGTTCGTAGGCTGATGCTCTATCCACTGAGCCAAACTAGTTTTGGCAACTTTTTGTTTCCTTATGAGATGCCAGATACTTATTAAGCTCCTAATAAGCATTAAGCTCATAATAACATCATCATCACCATCATTATTATTATTATTGAAGGAACTAAATTTAAGATATTTTAATGTAACTTGGTTAATATTTAAAAGAGTGATAAATGGTGACATGACTTTGGGATTTCTAGCTATTAATAAGATATAGAATTCAAAGTGAATTGGAGAAGCAAATATGGTATTAGAAAAATTGAGCCTGAGATATCTTTTTTACCAAAAAATATTTTTATTGATTTCAGAGAGGAAGGAAAGAAGAGAGAGAGAGAGAGAGAGAGAGAGAGAGAGAGAGAGAGAGAGAGAGAGAGAGATTGAGAGAGAAACATCAATGATGAGAAATAATCATTAATTGGCTGCCTCCTGCATGCCCCACACTGAGGATTGAGCCCACAACCTGGGCATGTGCCCTGAACTCCTGGTTTATAGGTCGTGGCTCAACCACTGAGCCACACCAGCTGGGCAACTTGGAGATATCTTGAAAGCATCCAATAAGCATATGTGTTCAAGAGTCTGCTGAAAATATCTTGACTAAGACGAAAGCCCAGATTAGGAACAAAGAATCGCCTGATACTGGCATCTCCTCCCTAGAAGAGGAATGTGTTCATTCTGGGGAGTAAATAGGAAAGAGGACCAAGAGAAAGGAGAAAAGGTTGTTGCTTTCTCCAATTATCCTTTAAAAATGCATTCTAGCCATTGTGAATTACGGGCACATGACAATGATGATAATGACATGAACTAGTTGGCATCAGTTCTGTAGGAAATACACAGTCATATTTACTACCAGACATACTGAAGGCATGTCTCCACAATACAACTGGGATGAGGATGTATTCTTGGCCTCTAGAAAGTGAGCATGAAAAAGTCATGGATCCCTTGGCTTTTGTTGCAATGTGCTAGAAGTTTTCTTCCCATCTAGTTTTGTACTCTGTTTGAAAATTCTTCTCACTGTAGACTTACTGATTAGTTTAAAACAAAACAAAACAGTTCTGGCTTAAAATCACATAAAGGCTTCTCATTGCTCTGTGGATGAGGAAGAACGCCTCTGCTTACCTCATTGTCATCTACTTCCTTTCACATCTAAACAAGATGGACTTCTCTAATCACTGATTGTGACATGTTCCTTTTGCCCTTCCCTTTGCTTAACATGCTCATAGCCCTCTCTTCCTTTACATGGGTACCACAAAAAATTCATTTTTGCAAGTTAATGTCAAAGCTTCCTTACTCAAGATCGTCTTCCCTGACCAAAGTCAGGCAGCTCCTCTGGGTAGATGCTCCCATAGCATCTTTGTAACATTTGTCATAATTATGAATAAAGTTGTGTTTGTGCAAACAATTGATAACTCTTTCCTTCACTACAAGTAAAATGTAAACTCCCCCAAAGTAGAGGGAAAAGTTCATGTTAACTGCTAATGGGGCTTGAATCTCTTCAACTTCTACCTTCTGCAAGGAGCAGATTGTGGGGTAACACACAAATAGAAGACACATAGAGCGCCATATCCCAGCTTTACTAATGCTGACTCTTGATTATAGAATTCTGCCTGCTCTGTGGTCCAAATCAGACTTCCCACTGATTCTCTCAGAATTGATCTCATTTGCTCCCAATAAGAAAAAAGAGGGGATAACAATAGCTCTGTTCCATCTCTGATACCTAGAAGAGTGCCTCATTTAGAATAGTACTTACTGGTATAAGGAATTTCTTGTTGCCTTTTGAATTTTTCTTTTTAAATGGTGTCTTTTTTACGTTAGATACAGGTTTCTAACATCCCAGATGAAGTATAAAATAATTACTACTTAAGATTTATTCTTTATGCTACTTTTCCTGAACATAGGGAATATACAGTCACTTCAGGTTTCTTGGAGGACTTAACTACAAACAGCAAATGGGGAAACTACAAAATGTAAAATGACTCTCCTATACCCTCTGCTTTTTCATTTTTAGAGCTTCTTAAGCTTTTTCTAAAACCTTATATTGAAGAGCAAAAGCACATAACATACTAGCACTGGGCGTTTTTGTTTATTTACATAAAAGAACATTCTAGAACTAAGGAAAAGTAACTGTCAGCTCCTTCCGTTGTATAGGTTCCAAAAACGGCTTCAGAGACAAGGGTTTCACGTGGACCACAACCGTTTTGTGAAGGGAGCCAGGGAGCATGTCCATGGGATAAAAAGGGTGGAAGTGACTATTCATAATTTTCCTTCTGTTTTTTTCAGTTTTACTGGTTTTACCTTTGACAGTGCCATGATGAACCAGATTTATGTTAATAAGTAGCAAAATACAGGATAAGAATACTAGTCCTATGCAGGAGTCAACTGACAGAAGCAAAGGGAAAAAGCAGAGGAAAAAAATTTCCAAAACTTTTTGGGAATTCTAAGCCTCAGGCTATTTCTGAAAATTGTATATCAAGGACTCTTCTTATTGTAATTATTCAATAATTCGTAAAGGTCTTTAACTTTTTATACAAAAAATATGTGCTTACTGTTAAAGTATTTGAAAAATACAGAAAAGTATAAAAATGAAAATAAAAATCACACATAATCATATTCCTATGTCTTCTTCCAAATATGGGTTTGATTTTACATTTAACATGATTCAAACAGATTGTGGACCAGTTAACCATATGAGTAAAATTATTCTGAGGAGAAACTTTCCTAGATGTCTGTAACACATTATAGAAGTGTTTATTTTCACAGGTAGTTAATTTTATGCAAATTTAACCCCAAAAGTTATTTTGTGCAAAAAGTATGTGATCTTCAAACATTTTATTGCAGCATTGGACATTTGGTTTGTAAGTCTTCTCTTCTCTTGAGGAAATTATATTCCATTTCCACTCTGACATAGCACACAGTAAAATGCTGATAGAGTTTCATTGTATGTAGGGACTATATGGTACAAGTCAATACTAAGTTGTTAAGAATTTCCTTCTTTTCCCAATGGTATACACATGATTGCTGAAGGAAAATGGTTGGAAATCAGATTTAACCCTTTGTTCAGTTTTTCATACAAGAATGAGGAGATCCGGGTCAATGAGTGCATTTTTGACTGCTTGTTGAACAATAAGATTTTGTCTAAGATGCAAGCACGCAAGAAAAGTTTGCAAACTTAATAGATACACAAAACACTTTTACCGGATGAATAGAAGGAGCTCATAAACTTTCTACATTTAAAAAATATCACAGTAAAAAAAGTTCTTATAAATTATTATGAAGCCACCTTTTCTTAAAATAACCCAAGTAGGGTTTCTTAGGTGACAGACCAGGTAAACTACTTAATTTAAAATTCATTTGTTGCCTCCTGCTGTTGAAAATCTAGATGGACAGACAGATAGAGGTAGTGACATAGAGAGAAATACACAGGATCAGAAAAATAGAGCACTATCAGAAAAATAGAACATTTTGAAATTCAGATGGCTATCATCAATAAATCAACAAAGAACCAGTGTTGGTGAGAATGTGGAGAAAAACAAACCCTCATGCACTGTTGGTGGGAATGCAGATTGGTGCAGCCACTGTGGAAAGCAGCATGGAGTTACCTCAAAAAATTAATAATGGAACTGCCTTATGACCAAGTGATTCTAGTTCTGGGAATTTATCCAAAGATACTCGAAAAATTAATTTGAGAAGAATATATGCAACCCTATGATAATTGCAGTGCTATTTGCCATAGTCAAGATCTGAAAACAGCACAAGCATCCATCAGTAGATGAGTGGATAAAAAAGCTGTGGCACATTTACACAATGGAATATTACTCAGCTGTAAAAAAAAAAAAACAGGAAATCTTACTTTTTGCATCAGCATGGATGTAAGACAGTCAGACAAGAAGTACCATATGATTTCACTCATATGAATCTAATGCACTAAACAAGTTAACAAAATAGATTCATAAAGAACAGACTGACAGATGTCAGAGAGAAGGGAAGTTTCAGGGCTGAGTGAAAAAGGTGAATGGATTAAAACAAGAAATTTCATAAACACAGAATACAGTATGGTGTTACGAGAGGGAAAAGGCGTGAAGGAGAAATGAGAAGGTAACGGGGGGATAAATGGTGATAGAAGGAGACTTGACTCGGGGTGGTAAATACACAATATAACATACAGATGATGTATTATAGAATTGTACACCTGAAACCTATATTATTTTATTAACCATTGTCACCCCCCACCCCCTAAATTAAAGAAAAAATAGCTGTCACAATGGGATTGCTTCTTCCCAACATTTTATTTTAACTCTATTTTTTAAATTCACCTTAAGGTTTCAACTATGGAGTTCCCAATATTAAACGCTCATATTTTAATATATTACTTGACAGGAAAAGGTGCACGATTAACACCCTTGATATACCAAGTCCGTTGAAACAAGGCTTGACAAAAGGTTTAAGTTTGACCATCAGTTATTCAAATATCCCAGGTCATATTTGTTTCACATTAACTTCCTTGAAGAGCATTCTCTTACCTATTTAGGCAAGTGTCCTCACACTGTCACTGATCTGACAGGTGGCCTCCATCACCCAGGGTGGAATTATAAGATGAGCCAGGCCATTAGAGGAGCTGTGATCACACATTTCAATACTGTTATATTTCTGCTGAAATAGTTTTATATGACAGCCTGTGCCATCTGATAACATTACTTAATTGACAAGGAAGCTATGTATCTTATTATTTCTCTCCTTAAGGGTTTTGTATTTTAAAACCATAGGCCCTCTTAGGAAGTAGTTTTGAAATGTGAAGCTTGGGTGGGGGTGGAAGGGTTAAAACTGAATGAGCCTGTTGTTTCCTTGTGACTTCTTTGAACTTTTCCCAATTATGTCTGTCTTGCTATTTGTTTGTTTTTTAACTTGGAATTGCTGCTACCAGCAGGTGTTCTGATAGTGGACTTAACAAATTTGGTTTTAAAAAACATAGTTAGAGACAAAGGATATCAGTGACTTTTCTTGAATTTCATCCATAGGCACAAGCTTCTTATTTTTCTCCTTTCCAAACTTCTTAACAAGCTAACATTTAGATTTAGAAAATTTATAGCCAAGAAGAAAGTGATTAGAAAGCACATATTGGAAATGTTCTAAAGTATTAGATTCATCAATGAAAAATAAATGAAAATTGTCAGTGATTATGTTAAGTTCATTTGCTTATAATCTTTAAGGTCAAATTTTGCCACACAGCTTACAAGAATATATCAGTGAAATAAACAGAAGTGTAAAATCAAAAGTCAGAACCTTGAATCTTATAAATGAGAGTAGAAAGTGAACATTGGTAAGAAATAATTAAAGAGTGCTAAAATAACTATTAAACTTGAGATGCAAATTTGTCTTAATCCAAATTTACCCTCTTTGTTGATGGCCAGCTTTCTCTGAGTGATATAATAAACACTTTCCACCACATCACAGCTTTAGTGAATATGGTAGTGTTTGCTAAACCTGTTTATTTTAGTACATCCTGGCAGTGTCCTTCCACAGTGCAACAAGCTAAGACTAATTTTATAACAGAACCAAACAATAGGCCCATTTGTGCTGTTTTCTAAGGACTCCTGAGAAACAACCTTAGAATATTTGGGGGAATTAATAGATTTTTCTGAACAAGTTGCCAGATGAGTCTTGAGCCTCAAACATGTGGAAGTTACCAGAACCTAAAGAACACTTATATGAGTTATTGACGTAATAGATCCCATGCCTCAAAGATCAGATAAGAGGAAAACTTTAAGGGTGACAGCCTATTGTAGAAATTAAAGTGCTAGTGAAGAATCTTTTTATTTTCCTTCTCTAAAAAAGAATGTTGCTTCGATAAGCAAAGGATTTTTCACAGGAAACTACTTCAGTAAGAAAGGGCATGTGAACAAATTACTGATCAATCCCTAATTGTGTTCAAATACCATTTGGCAAGACAAAGATGATTGTAGCTTAAAGAAAGTTCAAAGCAGACCACAGAATATCAAATGAGATTTAATCCATGAATAACTTATTCATTTCTGGTAAGGAAAATGTATAAGAAATTCAGAGAAGAGTTAGTGATAATAAAGTTTTTAGTGGCATAAATATAAAACATAATTATACAATATATACAAACAAAGAATTTAAAAGTAGAGGGAAGCATGTAGTATAGTTAACTTGCACAACATAGTTAATAATAAGTGAAAGAGATAGAAAATAATGGGCATTATCATGTGAAGATGAAATGTAAGAAAATTTATGAAGCTTAGCAGTCCTTGAATATCTCTCTCAAACACTACCAGCTGGGCAGGTTACACATTCCACAGAGAGGTGGTGGTCAGGAGCAGTGCCTGAATTTGCTTATGAGAAATTACATAAAATTTAAATTGATAGTATTAAATAGGATGAACTTGTGTGCATTCTATATAATAAAAGGCTAATATGCAAATCGACCGAACTGCGGAAAAACCGGTCACTATGAAGTGCACTGACCACCAAGGGGCAGACACTCAACACAGAAGCTGCCCCCTGGTGGTCAGTGTGCTCCCATAGAGGGAACACCACTCAGCCAGAAGCTGGACTCACAGCTGATGAACAGAGCAGCAGTGGTGAGAGCCACTCTTGCCTCCACAGCACTCAGACATCCCCTAAAGGCTCCCAGACTATGAGAGAGCACAGGTTGGGCTGAGGGACAACGCCCCCCACCCCGAGTGCACAAATTTTGTGCACTGGGCCTCCAGTAAATATATAAAAGGCTAAGTGACCTTTCAACTGACTGAATGCTGCTAGGTATGACATGCACTGATCACCAGGGGGCAGATGCTCAAGCAGGAGCTACTGAGCAACAGCACTTTGCAGAGCGCCCTCTCATACTTTGGGACCCCTCCGGGGATGTCAGAAAGCTGGTTTCAGCCTGTTCCCTGCAGTCCAGGCTGGGGGACCCCACTTGCCATAGGGACTTTGCTCACTCTGTACATGCCCTTCCAACCTCAGTGCTGCTTCAAATACAGCTCACTGGGGAGGGACCCTAGGAGGTTGGCACCAGGGCCTGTCGGGCCCATCTTGCCCAGTCTTGCCCTGCCAGCCACCTTCTACTAGTAATTAATTTCCTCTCAATATGCATAAATCCATGCGCTATGTCTCTAGTTTATATAAGTTATAGATTGGTGGCTTGCAGGCCAAATCCTCGTACATTTTTGTTTGGCCCCATAGTTTTTAATTTGGTTTTCAACATTGAAGCATCTAGCTTCTCTAGAAATACATGAAGCTCTAGCAACACTAAGCCAGCATTCCGCGTGGTAACACATCCCTTTAGACTGGACACACACCTGCCACTTTGCTAAATTTTCTACCTTGCATCTTCATTGGGCTAAACATCTACTTAGCCTGTGTGAGCATTTGGATTAAGACTCCTGGTTTAGATAATTTTTTCTAAGTGTTTTATTTAAGAGATCATGCCTATACAAATACAAGGGAAAGAATCAAATGAGTATTTTGATTGCATGTTTTTTGAGTGATGCTTTGGTCAGTATCTGTCATTCACTGTTTAGGGAAGCTCTGCAAGGGCAGGTTGCACATCCTTTCATTCAGCCTGACACAGTGCTGACTTCTTCCAAGGAGTTGATTAATGTTTCCATGACTGATGATAATAATGGTACAGTCCAAAAATACTAACAACATATTTCTGTTTAAAATGTACTTTATTTTAGGAGTTAAGACATTAACCATAAAAAGTAGGTATTTTTGTCCATAACAAAGTGTTTTAAGAATTATCAACTGACCTTGTTATAAGCCAAGAAAATATTTAGTCCTGATAGCTTTGGAATGTAAGGGATCAAAATAAAATCATCCATATTAATTCTAGCTTGAGTTCAACTGTGTACTATAAAATGTACACTAGGTCTTTAGAGTAAAGGCATGCCAACAGAGCTCATATGTGTGCTGATTTAAAAGTAAAATAAGTATTTTAATTGCATTAGTTATGAATATATTATTTATAACTTATTTAGATCAAGGGAAAATGTTGTCAAGATCTTTAATACAGTACCTGACACAGAATGAGAATTCATCATTTTTTCATTCGGCTGAATCTCACAATGTTCTAAAAGGAGTAGAGGATGCTCAGATAATGAGATTCTGCCAGGTGGAAACTGAAGTAGAGAGTTTTTTGTTAGATATAATGGAGAAGGGATTTGGGCCAACAAAGATAAAAACAAATAGCGTTGAAAATCCGAAGTCCAGTAAACCAAAATGAGAGACTAGAGGAGTGCCAGACAGAATAGTCCATAGTCACCATTAACATAAACTCGGTGGAACTCGAAACCTAGGAACCAGGGTGATGCAAACACAACTGAGAGTACATGAGGAAGACTTAAAGTATTATCCAGAACAAGTTTTCATTCCCAACTTGTTTTGAAGAAGTGAATGGATTATGGTTTGTGGATGGGATAACTAGTTTATTCTAAAAGATCCAAGAACAAATCTTTTGAAATAAACCATGAATGACTCTGAGAAGGAGAAACCATAAGCACTTGCCAGCTATTGGGAAGATAACTAAAACAATCTGAATTGCCTCTTGACAGTGAAGATTTTCTGGTAGAATGCAACCAAGTTCCTTTCTTTACTATGTTTTTTTCTGGACTTCTTTTCACCTCTGGCTCTACAGAGTGATCCCCGGACTGATTCTGGCTTTCTTCCTAAGGTAGTGTCAAACCTGACATCCTTAATTGACCAACCCAGCAGAGAAGATAGAATTTGTATGTCCTAGCAGAGGTCACTCTGGACCAGCTTGGCAAAGTGCCTACCTTTGAACCCATCACTGTTGCCAGCTGAATGCTATGTACTGATTAGCTTAGGCTTACATCCAGGCCTCTTTCTGAACTAACTACTGTAGCCTGGGCAATGAGGTAAATAGAATGGCTTAAGAGAATCAGTGCCTACTTGGGGAGCTTTGTGTGGAGTCAGTCCGATCCAGGCTAAGTGACTGGGAAATTAGGGTACTCAAGAAGGAAAAATCTATACTAATATGCTAATTAGACCAGTTGACCAGACTTCTTTCAGTTGTCCAGACAAAGCCATTGTGGTGGGAAGCTGAAGCAGAGGTGGTTAGGGGCGATCAGGCCATCTGGGGAGCAGTTAGGGGTGATCAAGCTGGCAGGGGAGGGCAGTTAAGGATGATCAGGAAGGCAGGTAGGTGAGTGGTTAGGAACCAGTGGTCCCAGATTGTGAGAGGGATGTCCACAGGGATTGGGCCTAAACCAGCAGTCAGACATCCCCTGAGGGATTCCGTATTGGAGAGGGTGCAGGGAGGGCTCAGGGCCCCTCCCCCCATGCATGAATTTTGTGCACCTGGCCTCTAGTAAATATTTAATAGATTCTGGTGAGGAAATCAATAAATGTCCACTTTATAAAGAGCTTAGCATAGTCATTGTAGTTGTAGTAGTTGGAACATAGCAAAATATGCACAGAATGTCAAGGTGACATTCAGTTCAACAATTCTGGAGAAGGTGTAGCTGATAAAATGTTGCATGCTCCCTAAGCCAAAAGCAGCTATAGTATATTTTAGCTATGTGTGTAAGAAACTTTGTACCTAACAATAATAGCTCTTCCTCTTCTCCTTCCCCCTTTTATTCCCTTCCTTCATTTGTTCTCCCTTCCTTTCTTTTTTTTTTTTTTTCTTAGTATCATTTATTTTTCCTAAAGTCTGGATACAATTAACAGTGCTCAATACTAGTTAGGTCTCATTTCAGCTTCTTTAAATTACCTCAGAATTTGTAAATGTGAGAATTCACATTCCAGTCAAACTGGAAAACTAAAATTTGACATACCAGCAAACTTACTGAATATTGGTGCAACTGTACAAAATTTTATATGCAACACATGGACTTTAATATAAAAGAATTTGATCTTTATAAATCAGTTTACACATAAGCATAGTTACTCTTTGCTTATCTGTCGTAGCCTATTTATTTAATGTTTGTTGTTTTTAGAGAAAGGAAGGGAAAGAGAGAGGGAAACCATGTGAGAGAGAAACATCAATTGGTTGTCTCCTGCATGACTGGGGATCTAACTCACAACCTGGTTATATGCCCTATACAGGGAATCAAACCGACCACCTTTTGGTATATGGAACGATGCTCCAACCAACTAAGCCAAACTGGCCAGGACTGTACCAATCTATTTAGTGTTTCACCAACAGAGGTATCACCCCATAGCTTTTCATTCTCTAAACAGATTATTCTTCCTATTAAGACAAGGTGAAAAAACTTAAAGTTTCCTCCCAGAAAAAGTGTTCACAATGTTTCAGCATAGTAACACCAAAAATAGGTTATAGAAAACAAAAAACAAAACAAAACAAAACATCTTTTTATTGACTTTAGAGAGGAAGGGAAAAGGATAGAGAGAGATTGAAACATTAATGATAAGAGAGAATCATTGGTCAGCAGCCTCTTGCACACCCCCTTCTGGGGATCAAGCCCACAACTCAGACATGTGCTCCTGACTGGAATTGAACCTGGTACCCTTTAGTCCACAGGCCTACTCTCTATCCACTGAGCAAAACCGGCTAAGGCGGTTATGGGGAACTCTTAAGATTTTCACCTAAGTAGGTTAAGTTATAGTGTTGACCAAAAGAACACAGAGGTCTCTCATTAGACTTTGCTTTAATGGGTCTCAAAATTCATTGGCAGATTTCTGGTCAAGTTGTTTTTATTAAAAAGAACTAATTTTAAAAACGACTAACTTAAAAACTGCCACACCAAAACAAACAAATGGTCCATAAACCTTTTTCTTTCATTCTGAAGGTTTTAGGATGAATTATAATCATTAACCAGTCTTTGTAATTAAACTTAAATGGCAAATTGAAACAAACAGTTCTGAGACCGTTCTTCCACCACTGATTAAGACTGGTGAGGCAGGTATTGGGAATAATATTCTTTTAGCCTTCTGAGCTTTCTGATCAGACTTGGTGGCTTTTCCAGCTCCAGTAGCCTTCTTGTCCACTACTTTGATGACATCCATAGCAACTGTCCGTCTCATGTCAGGAACAACAAAACAGCCCATAGGAAGGTAGTCAGAGAAGCTCTCAACACGCATCAGCTTGCCAGGAACCATATCTAGGATGGTAGCATCAAAATATTTTTAAAACATTGGGCAATTTTCCAACTTATTCCCACAATAATGACCATCTTCTCCTTCAGCTAGGCAACCTTGCAAGTAGTGTGAGCTTTGTGACCATCCAGCACAGGTGCATCTCTGGCACTGATTTGGCCAGGGAGGTTCAGGATAATCACCTGAGCTGTGAAGACTGCTGCTCCCACTGGGGGTCATTTGTGCCATGATGAACATCTTTAACAGATATATTCATGACATTGAAGCCCACATTGTCCCTAGAAAGAGCTTCACTCAAAGATTCATGGTGCATTTTAACAGACTTCACTTCATCTGCAGACGTGGAACAAAGATGACCGTCATGCTGGGCTTAAGAATACCAGTCTCCAGGTATACCAGCCTACAGGGACAGTACTAATACCACCAATTTTGTGGACATCCTGGAGGGGCAGGCACAGGGGCAGGTGAATTGGATGAGTTGTTGACAGGTTGCAATCCAGAGCTTTAAGCAGCTTGACTCCACTGGCATTGCCATCTTTATGGGGAACTTTCCATCCATTGAACCAAGGCATGTTAGCACTTGGCTCCATCAAGCATCTTGTCATCATTCCAACCAGAAATTGGCACAAATGTTTCTTAACATTAATGCTGACTTTTTATTTTTTTTTTAATTTTTTATTACATTTTTAAATATATATATATATATATATATATATATATATATATATATATATATTATTGATTTTTTACAGACAGGAAGGGAGAGAGATAGAGAGGTAGAAACGTTGATGAGAGAGAAACATCAGCCAGCCGCCTCTTGCACACCCCGCACTGGGGATGTGCCCACAATCAATGTACATGCCCTTGACCGGAATCAAACCTGGGACCTTTCAGTCCGCAGACAGATGCTCTACCGCTGAGCCAAACTGGTTTCGGCAATGCTGACTTTTTAAAAAATGTCCTCGTATCTCTTCTGACTGTAAGGTGGGTCAATGGCATCTATTTTGTTAACACCAACAATTAGTTGTTTTATACCCAGTGTGTAAGTCAGGGGTGAGGGTATACTCACAGATCTGCCTATTCTCCAGATTCACCAACATCAGCAGCAACTATCAGGACAGCACAGTTAGTCTAAAATGTACCTGTAATCATGTTTTTGATAAAGTCTCTGGCTCGGTGCATCAGTGATGGTCACATAATACTTGCTGGTCTCCAATTTCCACTGAGAGATATCAATGATGATACCGTGCTCACATACAGATTTCAGTCTATGCAAGATATAGGCATATGTACTTGAAGGAGCCCTTCTCCATCTCAGCAGTCTCCTTCTCAAATTTCTGGATGGTTGCTTTGTCAATCCCAATACATTTGTAGATCAAATAGCTAGAGTAGTGGTAGACTTCCCGGAATTATGTGTCCAATGACAATGATGTTCATATGAGTCTTTTTCTTTTCCATTTTGGCTTAGATTTAGTCGTGGTTTTCATGAGACCTGTGTTCTGGCAGCAAACCCATGACAAAAAAGTTCTCTTTCCTTCTTAAACAACGTAGTCCTAAAGCCATTAGGTAGGACAAAAAAAAAAAAAAAAAAGTTTTTGTGCCAGGTGTGGGATGAAACCCCAGTGAAGAGCCCAATTGGTGTGAGGCAGGTATCTGCAAAGGAGAGATGTTCTGCTCAGGATGACTACAAACAGGAGGTCATCCACAAAAAGAGCAGCCTGGCATGGAGTATAAGAGGCTGAGTAGGATGAAGAGGGTATCTACATGGGGTGAGCGGTGAGACGAGTCAAAGCCATTGGAGAATGGGAAGGGCATATCTACAGAAAGCTATGGGTGTCAGCATCAAGACAGGGACACCCTTGAGGAAGAACAGCCTGGCATGGTTCTCAGAGCCCAAGCTGGGAGAAGAGGGCATCCAATCAGGAGAACGGTGGAGGCAAAGAGGCAAATGAGTTGTATGTAAGGGATGTTTCAAACATGTAAGTTTATTAAAGATATGGGAGCCAGGTTGCTCATTGTTAAAGGTACAAATATGGAAAGGGAAAAAACTTGAATGAACTCTGTGCTGGAATTACAGATATCCTTTTCAATGAATACAAACAGTTATGGATATGGACATAGAAATAATTGTAGATGTAAATATAGGATGTCCCAGAAAATGTATATACACACTTTGAATAGTTATAAAGGCAGTGTTGATTAAAATACATTCCATTTTCAAAATTGAGTAGCTAAAGTGTACATACATTTTTAGGGGGATACTCTGTATATATAACATATATTCCGTAGCTCTGTTCACTAGGAGACCCTGGAAATAGCAACACCCCAAAAGCAATTAGCACACCTAATGCCCAGATCTTTCTTCCTGAATACCAGTTTTTTTTCCAAAAGGAATCTGGGATCCTTAGAGAAATGCCTCATTTGATCTTTGAGGCAAGGAAATTAGAAAATTAATTTGTGTCAAAAAATAAGGAACATGATATAGGGATGTAGATACTAACCTATGGAGACTTCTACTAGTCATATTGGAAAATCAAAGTAAATAACGATCATGAAGTAAATAATTTTAAAATGTCTAATGAAAAGGGAAATATGACTACACACACATTCATACATATAAATGGAAAGTCTGATGAGGAATAGGATATTAATATAACTTCAAAATAACTCCCAACAAAATGTTTATGAGTTACAAAGAAGACTCTACAGTGGAGAAGCTGGGTCAATACCACTTTAGTCGTGATCAGAATGAACACTAAAAGTAAAGAGATACAATGAAATCCTGTACCAATTAATGGAATATAATGAGAAAAACAGATTATCATTTTTGTATTAGGTCTGAAAAGATATATAACCTGAAACTAACCGTAGGAAAATCATAATTAAGGGGCATCTACAAAATAACTGGCCCTATAGTCTTCACATGTGCCACGGTCATCGAAATCAAAGAGAAGCCGGAACTATTCAAGATTAAAGAGGCCTGATAACTCATTCACTGTGTGATTCTGAGCTGCGTGAACCCTTTTGCTTCAGAGAACATTATTAGGACAATTAACTCAACTTGAAAGGAGGCCAAGTACTAGTGGTGCTAATAATGTATGTATCACTGTCAATATCCTGATTTGATGGTCCTGTTCTTATGGAGGAAATATTTACTGTTTGTAAGAAACACAAAGGTATTTGCAAGTGTTAGGGTATAAGGTTGGTAACTTACTTTCCAACAATTCAGGAAAAAAGAAAATTGTACCTGACCCCCAGATTCTTCAGTGAGAACAGAAATTGATACTAAGCAAAATAGCTATTCATTCAAAATATTTTATTGCGTCTTTTTATTCTCTTACAAATGGCCAGTCACCCCCAAATCAAATATGCTAACCATTGTTTGAGTAAGTCAACACAGAAGATACAATAATAATGTGCCTTTTCTAATGAATATGATTAAAACAATGCCAAGGAAACATACTAAAACAAATTGTGATAAGTGGAAAAGAGAAGTGAGATATTCTCTCTCTCTCTCTCTCTCTCTCTCTCTCTCTCTCTCTTTCTTTCTTGAGTAATTGGGCAGAGAGTGATTACATTAACTAAGACAGAAGAATGGTGTAAGAGGAGTCATAATAGATATTCCTAAATATAGATTTTTTTTTAATTTAAATATTAACCTGTAATAAGGAAAGCATTCCAAACTGAGCAGAGAGATAGATTTTCAATGAAAGTCTTGGGTTAATTGGCTATTTGCATTAAAAATTACATTAGTCAAGAAATGTTAAATTTTTTATATATTTAATTAAATCTAAAATTGTAGTCACCTAATACTTAGCCAAAATTATGCAAATATCAATTTAACCTTGAGGCAAGTAAATGCTTTAAGCTGGAAAGAAATAAAAGGAACCTCAAAGAGAAAAAAGGTCGGTTATATAAAAATGAGATAAACTGGGATGATTTTGCAAAAAATATAATAATAAATAAACCAAAATAGAAAAATGGGTAGAAACTGTTAATACTTTTTAAAAGAAAGTATTAATACAATACAAATGACCAATGAAAATGAAGGAAAAATTTAAGTTTATTAATATATTTTAAGTAAATTGCACACAAATTATACCATTGCTTTATTAACACCTATTTTAAAAATACATCAATATAGGTAATATTGAAGAGACAGAAGGAAGCTAGGTAGATAGGGGCGGGAGCATGGGAAGGGAAAGTGAAACCCAAGAACCCAAGTAGACAGTTACTAAGGCACCCAAACTGGCCTGAGAAGCATGAACCATAGAATGTATGGGTTTTCCTAAACAGGCGGCCTGCAGATAACCATTCACAAGGCAGTTAGGCATCTACACCAATCCAAAGGAGGTTGCCAAGGAAGAATTCTTTGAAAAGACCAATCAGGGAGTAGGAAGACTATCCATCTCCTAAATTAAAAGGCAGGACCTTCCTTTCACCATCTTCTCCCTGGCACGACGCAATGGGTTCCTGAGGTTCCTGTGACGGGAGCACACCCCCCATCGCCACGTGGCTTATGGCCATGTAGACCTCCACTCATGGACTAACAGACTTTAGCTCGGATGCTGAACTACTCCCGACTGTCATGCGGAAAGGAAGCTCTGGACACTACTCCTGCTCCTGCAACTCCAGCTGCACCTTTTCCAGGACTGGCTTCTCTCAATGCACTTTGGTTCCACTAATGGTTTTTGTCCCCCGCGAGAAAACGATCTCAGACTCAACACCCTACATTTTGGTTAAATGTGAGATGAACGCTGGTAGTTAAGGGATATGTTTGGTGGAGGAGAGAACAAGGTTGAGAGAATGAGAGAGAGGCCGGAAAACCAGGACCGCAGGCTTTATTAGAAGAGAAGGACCTGCCAGCTGTCACCAAGGGGAGAGCAGCAACATGTGCAGAGGGGAACATGCCTTTGGAGGGGAGGAATAAGGAGGAGTGGAGCTTAGGGTACTTCGCATGTGCTGATTGGTGGTTGCATATAAAGCACATGATTTAGGCATTTAGGTACCTAGGAATCAAGAGCTTAGGGTATTGGTAGGTACTGATTGGTAGGTCAATGTATAGTCCATATAAGCAAGATGCCTGGTTAGGTGCTCAGGAATGTCCAGGCCACAGGTGCCGGTTACCTCATACTCCATCCATCAGTTGGGAGAAGGGAGGATCTATCAGAGGTGTTATGCAAAGATCATAAAACTTGAACCAATTTGTAAAGCTCCTCTCCTTTCAAATAATTTTTAAAATTTATATCAAAAGCTTATTTCTCTAGAATTTTTGAGGACTGAGAAGCTCCTAATGAATTAATTTTACACATAAAGTTATTTACTTTAAATGTTGAAACTCATTTTTCCCTAAAAAATAAAAGTGTACCCAATTTCTTTTCTAATTTCAAAAGTATTCTACACACCTATCATAGTAGAGTCCAATTTAAGGAAATAATACAAATTATTAATACTATCATTACTCTGAAAAAGCCAACCATTAACATGTTGATACATGTTCTAAAAAGTTCACACTGAAACTTTTGCTTTTTAAAAGCAATGGTTTCTTCCATTGCTGTCGCAGGGATTAGAGCCATAAGACTATATTTTTCAGTCCCCAGTTCCCTCCCACATCTCTTACCCATTCCCTCCTCCTCTCTCCTCCTCCCTCCTTTACCCCTTTAGCACAGTATCACACCCCTATCTGATCTGATTTCCTACCAGGCACTTTTTACATATTAACTCCATTTAAGCCCTCAAACAATGCTTCTGGTCAGCATCACCATTCATATGTTAATGCGGAAATCTGAGTCTCCAGATTGTATTTGTTTTTAAGGTGGAGCTAAAGGTCAAGGAAGGTCTGCCAGACTGCAAAGTCCTGGCTTTCTCTCTGTCCTGGCTGATCACAGCATTAGGAACTTCAGTTCAGCATTTGAAATGAGCTCCCAGTGAGTTGGACGTTACTTACAGCATGCCTTTCAAAACACTGGGTATGGTTTAGGTTGTTACTGTAAAATAAAAGGATATAGAGCCGAAACCAGTTTGGCTCAGTGGATAGAGCATCAGCCTGAGGACTGAAAGGTTCCAGGTTCGCTTCCAGTCAAGGGCATGTACCTTGGTTGCACGCACATCCCCAGTAGGAGGTGTGCAAGAGGCAGCTGATCTATGACTCTCTCTCATCGATATTTCTAACTCTCTATCCCTCTTTCTTCCTCTCTGTAAAAAAATCAAGGAAATATATTTTTAAAAATTAAAAAAAAAAGGATATAGAGAATGTGAAGACAGTAAAAAGAAACAGAGGTCACCTCCATCATATTTCTAGAGGAAAGAACAAATATGTTTGATTTGTTTCACTTTAGAAAATAAATTGAAATATTGAATATATTTAAAATTATGAAACTGATACATGTTTTATGTCATTATAAATTGAAAGGAAGATGAAATAATATTTAAAACAGAAGCATGTGAATACAAGGAATGCATTTTCATGGTCAGGACATTTTCAAGAGATCTAGGGTCTCCTCCACTAGAGACATTTGCGTAAAAACACATCTCCACCAATGTTAAACATGCTATTTCTATTATATTTCTTGTGGACACTATTACAGGTGTATATTTTCCCCTTCTTTGCCGGCCTCCAAAGAGCCCTCTGCCCCCTCTTCCCACAGGCCTTCAGCATACTGTTATCTGTGTCTGTGCTGCAGGCACCAGGGGTCTGACCAGTGAGGTCAGACCAAACCTGGGTCCTTGGGTTCTGGCTAGGAAAGAATTCAGAGCGGAAGCCCCAAACTGTGAGAGATCATTCATTTGGTAAATCACAGAGATAGAGGAAGTAATTCCCAGAAGAAATGGGCTTAGAAAACCAGTTTTACAGGTGAAGGAAGGGCCCTTGGAGTTTGGGAGTGAGGAAGCTGGTGGTAAAGTGCCTGGGGCAGGGAGGGTAAGAAAAAGGCACAGGGGATGTTATCTCTAAGAAAGAAAGGTGAAGTGGGGGATGAAAGGGAGGTCCTGTCACATGACCAGCCAAGTGCTACCATAGGAAAAGGCAGCCTTGGGGCGAGGTCCTATCCTACCATTTGTTGTTTATTCCTAGGCACCTGGGGCTTTCCCCCCTGGTGACTATTGTGGGGTCAAACCCTGTGTTCAAAATAAGACCACCAGAGGCTGATGATTGATTTTAAAAAGCAGGCAAGGATTTATTGAACTGGCCAGGATGGCCGCAAGAGCACCACACACAGATGGCCACCATTGCAGGTGTAGGCAGTCCTTTTAAAGGTCTAAACCACAAAATTTTCCTTTGTTCTGAATTCTAAATTCTAAGTGCTGGGAACAGCCCACAGGTCTTCCCCAGCCATATCCTGTTGGACATTGGAATGCGGTCCTATCTTGTGAAAGCAGATAGTACAGAAGCAGAGCTCAGCAGTTAATCTCTAAAGGTTATCTACAGTTTCTACTCCTGAAGCTACTGAGTCAGTGGAAATTGATCTCCTGTGGTCCTGGTCCACAGGCACAGGAATACTGCCTTAGCCGCCAGGTCCCAATCTGGAAGCTGAGGCAATTACCCTATTGTTTAAGAAAGTAGGCAAGTGCTGAAGCCAGAATAGCAGGGCTAAAATTCAAACAGCAGTTTTTACCTAAAATTCAAACAGCAGTTGCTACCATACTTCCGTGGCCTTCGGTACCTGGCCCATCATCCTTGCTCTGCTCATGTCTGTCTAACTTCCTACCACATATGGGTTATCTATATGTGTTCTTGGGCTAATCTCTTAATCTTTCATCCAGTATGGCCCCCTGATCCATCCCCTTTGTCCACTGTGCGTCTGTTCCCTGTACCCATGCTTCTGTTTCTAGTTTGTTCAACAGTTAATCTTATTTATTAGATTCCACAAGTAAGTGAGATCATATAGTATGTGTCTTGCTGTCCTGGTCCATCCATGCTGACAGAAGAGATAAAATGTCATTTTTTTATTTTTATTTTTTACAATTACATAGTATTCCATTGTGTAAGTGTACATGCTTTTTTACGTATTCATCTGCTAAAGGACATTTGGGCTGTTTCCAGATCTTGGCTATTGTAAATAATGCTGGATTGAACGTAGGTGTGGATATATTCTTTTTAATTGGTGACTTAGGATTCTTAGAATATATTCCTACAAGTGTAATCACAGGGTCAAAAGACACTCCATTTTTAATATTTGGAGGAAATGTCATACCAGTTTGCTTTGCCATCAATGGTATACTAGTGTTCCCTTTTCTCCACATCCTTGCCAGCACTTGTTGTTTGTTCATTTATTGATGGTAGCCATTCTGGCAGATTTGAAGTGATATCTCATTATGGTTTTAATGTGCAGCTATCCAATGGCTAGTGACCTTGAGCATTTTTTTTTTTTTTGTATGACTATTGTCCAACCGTATGTCTTTGGAGAAGTGTCTATTTAGGTCCTTGCCCATTTTTTAATAGGATTGTTTTCCTACTTGGTATTGGGTTGTATAAATTCTTTATATTATATATTTTGGAAATTAACCTCTTATCAGATGTATAATGGACAAAAATGTTTTCCCATACATCAGGTTCCCTTTTCATTTTGTTAATGGTTTCTTATGCTATACAAAAATTTTTTAGATTATTGTAATACCTTTTGTTTATTTTTTCTTTTATTTCTCTTTCCTTAGGAGACATATTAACCATAATATTGCTACAAAAGATGTCTGAGATTTTGCTGCCTATGTTTGCTTCTAGGACTTTTATGGTTTCACAACTTACATTTAAGTCTTTTATCCATGTTGAGTTCATTGTGTGCATGGTTTAAGTTGGTGGTCTATAAAGTTTTTGCATGTCTCTATCCAATTTTTCAAAGAAGAGACTGCCTTAACTTCATTGTATTTTCATGCCTTGTTTTTCAAGTGTTAAATGACCATATAGGCTTGGTTGACTTCTGGACTCTCTCGGGTTTTTTGTTGAGTCACCTCAGGATATTTTTTTCCATTGATTTTTAGGGAGAGTGGAAAGAAGAAGAGACACACAGAGAGAAACATTGACTTTTTTTTTTTTTTTTTAGTGTTTGGCATCATTTAATGAGTAGGTATCATTAAACTTAAAAGGTTCTTTTCTGTGACTGGAATTGAACTCAGGACCCTTCATTTCACAGACTGAGGCTCTATCCATGGAGCCAAACTGGCTATGGTGCTGCTCTCTGTTTTGATTCATTGATCTATTTGCCTGTTTTTGTGCCCTTACCAAGCTATTTTTATTATAATGGCTTTGTAGTATAGTTTGAGATCAGGTATTATGATACCTACAACTTTGTTTTTCTTTCTAGATTACTCAGGTTATTTGGGCTCTTTTTTGGTTCCATATACATTTTTGAAATATTTGTTCTAGATCTGTAAATTATGAGATTAGTATTTTAAAAGGAATTGCATTGAATCTATAGATTGATTGGGGAAATGTCAACAATTTAATTGTTAATTTTTCCAATTCATGCACTAGTATACTGTTTATGCTTCTAATTATTTTTATTTCCTTAATTCCTTTCTTTTATGTCCTGTAATTTTCCAAGGAAAGTCCTTCCATCACCTTGTTAATTTTATTACAAATTACCTTATTTTTTATTTTCACAATAGTAAAGAGGATTATATTATTAGTTTCTCTTTCTGATAGTTCATATTCAGAAGTCACTGGTATATAGAAATGCCACTGACTTCTGAATATTAACTTTGTATCGTGCTACTTTGTCGAATTTATTTTCTAGATAAAGTCATTTTTTAATGGAGTATTTAGGGGTTTCTATGTATAATATCATGTTATCTTTGAATACTTACAGTTTTGCTTATTCTTTTTCCATTTGGATGCCTTTTATTTTTTCTTCTTGTCTGATTGCTGTGACTAAGACTGTCAATAGTTTGTTGAATAAGAATGGTGAAAGTGAATATCTTTTTCTCGATCTTAAGGGAAATATTTACTTTTTCCCTATCGAGCAACCATAAATCAATAAAAATATATTTAAAAAATATATATTATTGATTTTTTTATAGAGAGGAAGGGAGAGGGATAGAGAGCTAGAAACATCGTTGAGATAGAAACATCAACTAGCTGCCTCCTGCACACCCCCTACTGGGAATGTGTCCGCAATCAATGTACATGCCCTTTACCGGAATCCAACCTGGATTCAATCCACAGACTGATGCTCTATCCACTGAACCAAACTGGTTTCGGCTGCTTTTTACCACTTTTAATATTCCATGCCAATTCCTTCTTTTCTGAAATGTTTCTGTTGGGAAATCAGCTGACACTCTAATGGGGGCTTCCATATAAGTAAAAAACTGTTTTTCTTTTGCTATCGTGATGTGTCTTATTGTGGGCCTCTTTGGGTTCATGATGTTTGGGACTCTCTGCACTTTCTTGACTTGTCTTTTTCGTTCACCAGGTTAGGGACGTTTTCAGTCATTATTTCTTCTAATAAATTCTTGATCCATTGCTCTCTCTTTTCTCCTTCTGGCACTCCTATGATACGTGTGTTGTTATGGTTCATGTTGCCCCAAAGTTCCCTTAAACAATCCTAGTTCTTTTTATTTATTAAAAAAAAAAAAAAAAAAAAAAATATATATATATATATATATATATATATATATATATAATTTAGAGAGAAGAAAGGAGAGGGATAGAGAGTTAGAAACATCAATGAGAGAGAAACATTGATCAGCTGCCTCCTGCACACCCCCCACTGGGGACGTGCCCGCAACCAAGGCACATGTCCCTGACCAGAACTGAGCCTGGGACCCTTCAGTCCCCAGGCCAATGCTCTATCCACTGAGCCTAACTGGCCAGGGTAATCTTCATTCTTTTTTATTTGTTTTTCTTTTTGCTGCTCTAATTGGGTGTTTTTTGCTATCTTGTCTGTTAAATCTCTTATTCCATTCCCTGCTTCATCCAACCTGTTTATTCCTTTCTATGTACCGTATTTTTCGGGCCATAAGATGTTCCGGACCATAAGACGCACCAGTTTTTAGAGAAGGGAAATGAAGAAAAAAAGATTCTGAAACATATAGTGTCCTAAAATATTTTATGTGCATTAAAACCCAACATCACAGTCATAAACACATGTAATCAACCCTGTAAAGTAAACAGCAGCATTTAGAACCATTTTAGAGCCGGGCAAGCACACAGAGACCACACAGAGCCGGGCAAGTAAAAAAACTTTTTTTTTTAAAGTATATGTGTAGGCTATATTTGGACCATAAGACGCAGGGACTTTTCCCCCCCACTTCTGGGGGGAAAAAAGTGCGTCTTATGGTCCGAAAAATACCCTATTCTTGATGTCAGGCATCATTTCCTGCTGGTTTATTTTCATGGTATCGTCTGTTTTATTCGTGCTGTTGTAGTTCTCACTAAATTCCTTGTGCAACCTTATAGACATTACTTTAAAGTCTATATCTAATAAGTTGCTTGCTTACATTTCAGGTAGCTCTTTTTCTAGATATTCCTTTTGTTCTTTCATTTGAAACCTGTTTCTCAGTCTCCCCGTTTTGGCTACCTCTTTTTGTTTGTATATATGTATTATAGGTCTGCTCTGACTCCCAGTCTTTGTGGGGTGGCCTTACGTAGTAGGTGTCCTTTGGGATCCATTGGTGTGGTCTCCTCCATCTCTTGAGTTGGGAGCTCTAAGAATGGTCATTGTGTGGGTTATGTGGGCCATCCTGTTGTAATAGTGTCTTGTTCACTGTTGGCTTGTTCATGCATTGCATCAACTCTCAGGCTGTCTGTGAGGCTCAGCCTCATATGACCATGGTATGTGCAGGTGTGGACCAAAAGAATAATAGCAAAAACATTTTAAAAATACATTTAAAAAGGAAAAAATAAATAAAAGAGAAAAGAAAAAAAAAATAAAAGAAAAAAGCATAATTCAGCTCAGCAGAGTTTTGAGCCTGCTGCGATTTTTGTATACACTCTTTGTGAAGTTCCTTGAATCCTGCTCCAATGTTGTCTGCCTCTGGATACTTGGTTTGTTGGTTCTGGGCCTCTTGGGAAGGACTCTGATACAGGCCAACATCAGAGGCTTTACCTAGCCTTTGGGAACCTGTTTGAATCTACATTCTATCCGTAGTCTGTGGCTGCCTCCTCTGTGCTTGGCTGCACATAGAAAGGATCAATCAGTGCACAAAGGTCAGCTTTTACTACCTTAGCATTGGGCCCAGGGAGGGTCAACAAATGTCCCAAGGCACACCGCCTCCCCCCTGCTGGCTACCTGTTAGGCTCAGTCACTGAAAGAACTTATGTGGGAAACAAAAGGATATGCCTAATGGATCTCCCTTGATGGAGAGGTATTGTTCAGACTTTGGGGAAAGGGGTGACTTCCCCACTATAGAACCATGTGACTGACTCTGTCCCAGATTTTGCCCTGACCTGGGCAGGATGGAGCCCCTACTAGTCAGGCATGTGGGGCTTCTAGAGCCCAGAGGTTGTGTCTGCTGGCAGCTGAGAGGGTGTTTCTATTGGCTGTCCCATGAAGAGGAAGCACAGGTAAAATTCATGGGAAAGTGGTGGGAATGACCCAACCCTAAAGACAGTCACTGATACCCCTGAGTCTGCCCTAACTTTTATACCCCAACTTATGTGTTAACTTCTCACAGGTCTTAAGATCTGCAGGGTGGTTCTGCCAGCATGGCTCAGTGGTTGAGTGTTGACCTATGAACCAGGAGGTCACAGTTTGATTCCTGGTCAGGGCACATGCCAGGGTTGTAGTCTCCATCCCCAGTGTGCACCATGCAGGAGGCAGCCAATCAATGATTCTCTCTCATCATTGATGTTTCCATCTCTTTCTCCCTCTCCCTTCCTCACTGAAATCAATAATAATATATTTAAAAAAAAAAAAAAAAGATCTATTGGGTGGAGTGAGAGGGATTCCTGAGTGTGAGATAATTGCTTTACCCCAGGCTGATGCTGCTGGGAGGAGATTACTCTGCCCAGGAAAAGTGAGTACTGGGGTATCTGAGAATGTCTCAGTTCAGAGATCCTGGCAGCTACCCCCCACAGCTCTCCAGACTCTCTGCAGGCAACTCCAGAATGACAGCCTTTCCTCTTCAGGAGCTTAGGGTGAGTGGCTGTGAATGACATTTTACATGTTGGCACTTGAAGAGGGTGGTTGTGTCTACAGCAGACTCCACCTCTCCATGGTGGATAGAAGCCCCACCGCTTTTCACAGCTGAAGGCTATGCAGGCACCGCTTCCCTGCTCCTATACTCTGAGCTGCTGAGCCTTGCCTGGGGGTTAGGCCTACAGCTAAGATATCCTGTGGTACCTTAGCCATCACCCTGGGAGCAGAGCCAATCCCTTTTGTGCCTTCGTCCTTCCTACCAGTTTTAACACGTCTTCTTCTGCAAATCCTTAGTTATTAGGCTGCTCTTCAGATAGTCCCTTGCTGGTTGTTCAGGGTGATTATTCTCAAATTTAGTTGTATTTCCAGTTTGGTCCTGAGAGGAAGTGAGTGCAAGATCCACTTACACCAATACAATTACGAAAATCCTCTATTTTAAACATTTTACAAAATTACATACTGAAATCAGCATTGGGTGTCATCAATGTACTAATCCATTAAACACATATTTATTGAGGACCTACCGTGTGCTCAGCAGTATGTGGGCTGGTATAAACAAGCTGACTCCAACTATATCATTTATGAAAGTGTCTTCTAGTCCACTGCTATTACAGAAGTCCTGCAGCATATCTTATGCAAGTGATTTTGTTCACCTTCTACTGATTCCTCTCCTAACCAGCTACATCTATTTGACTTGCTTAGTTTGTACAAGGCCACAATCCCTTATCTAAAGTGCTTGGGAGATACATTTTTAAAATCAGAATTCTTTGTATTAAAGAAAGGTGAAGAGGTAGATATTCTGCATATTATGTAACAAGCCCCTGCAGAGTCAGGGCAGAATCTTATATTGAAACACAACAATATATCTTTGGTGAAATATATGCATACAAACACTAATGCACATATATGGGATTTAATAATGAAAAAAGGGGTACCAGTGTTCTTTACAGTTCTCATAGCCTTTTATAAGTTAATAGTCTTTATGCATCTACAAAGACTCAAATAATTTTTACCATAGAACCTATTTATTTCAGACTATCTTGGAAGACTCGTGTTCTATGGAATAATAATTTGAGAAATGCTATTACCCTTCCCCTTATTTGTCTTTCAAATTTTTAAATTTATAATTGATCAAATTATATGGCCTAATTGAAGTATAGAGATATAAATCCCTAGAAAGTACTGGTGAATGTGCCAAAGTAACAAGGAAATTAACACATTTTAAGCAAAGAACCTGGAAGCGAAAGGAAAGGAGGGAAGGGAAGGGAAGGGAAGGGAAGGGAAGGGAAGGGAAGGGAAGGGAAGGGAAGGGAAGGGAAGGAAGAAGAAAAGAAGAGGAAAGGAGAGGAAAAGAGAGGAGATGAGAGGAGAGGAGAGGAGAGGAGAGGAGAGGAGAGGAGAGGAGAGGAGAGGAGAGGAGAGGAGAGGAAGGAGAGGAGGAGAGGAGAGGAGAGGAGAGGAGAGGAGAGGAGAGGAGAGGAGAGGAGAGGAGGGAGAGAAGAGAAGAAGAGAGAAGAGGAAGGAGAGGAGGAGAAGGGAGGAGAGGAGAAGAGAGGAGAGGAGAGTGAGAGGAGAAGAGAGAGGAGAGAGAGGAGAGGAGAGGAGAGAGGAGAGGAGAGAGAGGAGAGGAGAGGAGAGGAGAGGAGAGGAGAGGAGAGGAGAGGAGAGGATAGGGAATTGGAGGGGAGGGGAGAGGAGAGAGAGGAGAGGAGAGGAGAGGAGAGGAGGGGAGAGGAGAGGAGAAGGGAGGAGAGGAGAGGAGAGGAGAGGAGAGGAGGAGAGGAGAAGAGGAGGAGAGGAGAGGAGAGAGGAGAGGAGAGAGAGGAGAGGAGAGGAGTAGGAGAGGAGAGGATAGGAATTGTGAGGGGGAGGGGGAAGAGAGGGAGAGGAGAGGAGAGGAGAGGAGAGGAGAGGAGAGGAGGGAGAGGAGAGGAGAGGAGAGGAGAGGAGAGGAGAGGAGAGGGGAGGAGAGAAGAGGAGAGGAGAGAAGAGGGAGGGGAGGAGAGGAGAGGAGAGGAGAGGGGAGGGGAGGAGAGGAGAGGAGAGGAGAGAGAAGAGGAGAGGAGAGGAGAGGAGATTAGAGGGGAGAGGAGAGGATAGGAGAGGAGGGAGAGGAGGGGAGGGGAGGGGAGAGGAGGGGAGGGGAGGGGAGAGGAGAGGAGAGGAGAGGATAGGGAATTGGAGGGGAGGGGAGAGGAGAGGAGAGGAGAGGAGAGGAGAGGAGAGGAGGAGAGGAGGAGAGGAGGAGAGGAGGAGAGGAGGAGAGGAGAGGAGAGGAGGTAGCCCTCTCCAGAACCTCTCATTCTGCAGCTGTCTTAGTCCATTCAACTATTATAACGGAAATCCCATCCACCATGTTGCTTATAAGTAATAACAGACATGTATTTCTCACCATTCTGGATGCTAGAAAGTCCAAGATCAAGGCAGTTACAGATGAGCTTCTGGTGAGGTCTTACCTCTTCAGTGAGGTCCTTCTCAGTTTAACCACACATGGCTGAAAGGTTGAGGGATCTCTCTGGGGTTTCTTTTGTAAGAGTACTAATTCTATTATGAGGGTCCCACCTTCATGACTTAATCAATTCCAAATGATCCCATCTCCAAATACTATCCTATTGGGGATTTACGATTCAACATATTCTTTTTTTTGGGGGGGGGGGGGAGCAGGGGGGAGCACAAATATTTGAAGGTTGCAGGGGAATTCCCTTGGAACCAAAGTACTTTTTTACTCTCTAATATAACCTATTAGTCAGCAACTTGTCTCCCCCCTTTCCCCCCCAATGTATTCTGTGTTAAGAAGAATCATCTTTTCTCTGCCTTCCTGGAGGGCAATCTAAGTTCACTAGTACTATATCTAGTACTATATGTAACTTTATGAGTGGTGTTACCGTTTATAAAAAGAGTAAACAGCACAAGAAAGGTAATATTTAGTTGAATAGAGGAAAGGGGTAATTAATGAAGAGTGCTGCTTCCAAGTGATTATTGCTACTTGACAGTTTGGTTAAGGCTTAGTTCACCTAGAGAAATGCCACTGTTCTACAAATGTAAATACAAATTTGGAAATAACTTTCAAGAAAGAAAAAAAAACTGCTTCTAGAGAATTCTAAATCCAAAGTTGTATGCTTTTTTTTTTTTTTAAAGTCTGTAAGGTAAATGCCTTGCAATAAATTCTAATTGGCTCCATAATGCCTGACTAACTATTATCAGATATTGGTTTGGAAGCAGCGTGTTCTTAGAAATGAGGCACATCAATTGCTTCGGTGAAGAAAAGGAATACACACATTTAAAAAATCAGAATTGCCTTTTTAAAATTAAAGTTTTATCTGTGTATAATAGGTAAACTACTGTGAAGTGTAGTTGCCTGTTTAACTTTATATATGCTTTGATTTTGGCAGTTTAGCTAATTCAAATAAAATTTGTGAAGTTAAGCACTTTCAAGAAAAGGAATAAGAGAACCTAATTTAACCTAGAGTGTCTCTTTTATTCTTCTGTTATTCATTTGAAGTGCCCTATCAGCTTGAGCTGACCAACTTCAGTCACTTTTACCCTTTTATTATTTTTTCTCTAATGTAAACTGAAATTCCCTGCTGTTCATGGTTTTTAGTGTTTAGCATCATTTAATGAGTAGGTATCATTAAACTTAAAAGGTCCTTTTCTGTGCATCTCTGATTAGTTAGTGAAGGGACCAAGAATTTCTCTTAATATATTTGATGCTGCCCTATTTTACATATAAGTGCTTTTTGGTGAAGTAGAAAATAGTAATTTTGGTTAAAGTAGGATGGATTTTGTCTAGTGAATATGCAGCCTTCTGTTAAGTTTTAGAATATAAAATGTTTACGAGTGTTGCTATATGATATTTTCTCATATAGATTTAGATGAATGGATTTTCAAATAAGTTATTATAATTTAATTCATTTGGATGAAAGCATTTTTAAAAAATAGATGCTTTAACAGCAAGGTGCGTATAAACCTTAATATAAAAGCAATAGTTCAGTGAATACATAACATCAGAAATGAAGTCTTTAATATTAAACTTGTTAAATCAAATAATTTCATACTACACTTAATTGCAGTTTCTTTTAAATTGTAATAAGGAATAAATGATTAACCACTAAAGAAATAGTAGCATTCATTAATTACATACTTCCTGACATTGCTGATATTTTATTATTAGTTCTAATTTTGCTTTTAGGAAGAGAAGAATATCTGTGAGATAAATAGCATGGAGCCAAAATAATGAGGCAAAAATACAAGGAAATGTCAGATAATGTATAATAAGTTACAGATGGCATGTATGACATTAACACTGTAACACGTAAAAGATGTAACAGTGCGGCCTACTGGTGAGAAGCAGTAGTGTTTAAAGGGCAAGGGAGAGAGGTGTAGTTATGTGGAGTGTAAGTGATATACATGGTCACACAGGTTTGCTATCACTGATACCTGTGACCTACAATCCTCCTTTCATTAGTGCTAAGGAAGGTTTATTAGAGCGACATTTCTGGAGTGAGACTTCTGTTTTGTTTTTAGATCAGTAGCATGTACTTAAACAGGATGCTTGCTCTCTGTGAAAAGATGGTGCCTATACAATTCGCCTTATGAATAGCCCTTCTCTGATAACCTTCACTTTTTTTAAATTTTGTTTTGACAGCCAGCATTTTCAAAATAGGTTCAGTGAAAAAATAAGACCTTGCTCATGAAAGACAATTGGCAGTTTTCGTACTTAGTTAACTGGATGTTTAGATATTCCAATGAGACTTCTTTTATTCAGAGGAAGAAGTGTGATATTGACATGCAGCAACGAACATATGATAAGTCTAATGAATAAAAATGAAAACCAGACTGCTTTAAAGCGCTGGTGTCAAAGTTTTAGTGAAGGAAACACCACGTGTCTCTATAGGTAGGGTTTATTTTTCCCTTTTCCCCTTCAGATAAACTCAGAGGTTTGTATTTATTTATTTATTTATTTATTTATTTTGTGTGTGTGTGTGTGTGTGTGTGTGTGTGTGAGCATTTGTGTTAAATTTACTTTGGCATATATATTAGTTTATTGCCCAATAAACTAATTTTTTTATATTATTGAAAAGTAATTAAAGTTACTTTTAACATTAACTCGACTGAAAGTGAAACTTTAATCTTATAGCCATGATTAGCTGAATATTTATTGTGCAGTGTTTATGGGGGCATGCCATGATAGACTTAATTAAATAGGATGACCTCATTATTCTGATTTAAATCCTTCTTGCACACATTTTAGCTATAGTTTCAAATATCTATTATATGAGACTTATTAAAACAACATGCACTATAAAAATAGTTGTTAAAATCAGAAAACTGCTCCTTCATTTTGTATAATTTTCTCACGTAATGCTGGTTCCCTCCTGAAAAATATTTGAGTAAAATCTAAATTAACAAAACAGAGAAAAGAGAGTGTTTTAAATATCCCAAATGTACCTTTGCTTTCTAGAGTGATTAAAACATGTGGCCGGTATTGTTCCTTTCAAGGGATAAAGATGCTCCCTATGTGTTGATTCTCTTTCTTCTTGTCTTGCTTTTTCATTCTCCCCTTTTCTCCTCCCTCCTCCCATGTCTATATGTCTGTAAACATATCTATTCAGTAGTTTTTCCTAAGATATTTTAGGTTACCATTGCCATTCAATTCTGGTCAAGTAAAATTGGAAGGAGTTAAATATTATTTTTTGAGAATTTTATTAATTTGTACAGAGAGAACAAGAAGGGGAAAGGGAGGAAGGAAGGAGAGAAATGAGGCAAAGCATAAAGAAAGAATAACAGAGAAAAGGTAGAGTAATAGCAAGTGAAATGGAAATGCATCAGATTACATTGTATGCAAATTTCATGTATCAGAGGAAGCTATAAAGTGTGAAAACAATCTGAATGTGTGAGACACTGATATTTGCATTCTTCAAATAAATTTCACAATGTGCAAAATAAATTAATAAATAGTAAATAAAATATTTACGGAATGTTTAGTGATATTTTAAGGATAAATAGTTTGAATTACAATTTAACTTGCAAATATCTGACCACCAAGGAGGTGGTTTAATAAAAGAGAAAACAACAGTGCAATTTCTATATTGAAATGAAGCAAATGTTTCTTCCATGTGAAAGTTTTTGTTAGCTTCATAGCATATGCAACAGTGTCAAAACCTGGTGCTAACAGTAGTCTGCACTGTGGCCTTTATCATCGTAGGTTTTTCACCTAAAACTGTTAGAAATAATTTTCAGAAAAGGGACAAGAAAAATGCTATACATAATGAGAAGTGCTAGTGCAAATATTATATCTGTCTTTTTTAACAAAATGAACAACCGTATGTTAATACTCTTCCCTCAGCAGCCAACAAGAAGAAAAATAATTATATTTATGGGCAAACTGTTTTTTTTCTAAAGTATAAATTCTATCTTATTTCTGTGAATATTTAATAGTATATTTTTGACCTGTGTATCTATTTATGGTATTTTACAAATAATATTGTCATGTTTAGCTCTGACACATTTTAAAAGTTTTGCTTCAAAGGGTATATAAAAATGTTTTAATTCTCAAATATTATTAAACAACTTTATCATTCTGTTTACTTCTTATAAAAATGAAAAGTTGAATTTTTTAGTTATTGTTTTACTTGTAAAATTGAGCAATCATAATGACCATTAAAGTACTTTATTTGCATATTTGTTTTTTATGATACATTTGGCATCAAATTATTTTTATTTTTGTCATAAAAAGGCTTTAAAAATGTAAATACATCAAAACATAGCTTGACTAGTAGGTTGGGCTACCACAATTTATATTAAAATTTTAACCCGTATTTTCTGTCCTTGATTGTTTGTAAGTCAACAATTATATACAAATAATTAGCTGCTATAATTTCTGAAAATCTTAAAGTACAAAACATATCAATATTTCGGCTCATTGCTTTCACATGAATAGGTAGTAACTGTGCTTATTATGGCTCTGACTCCATGCTAAGTAATATAATGAATGTGTCTTATTTTTCCACTTCATTGATGATCTCATATTTAAGAAAAGGCACTTGTAATTACAAATTTACAGAGGCTAGAAGAAAGAAAGTGGTTTGCTTTAGTACCTGTTACTCTTTCTTCAATGTCTTCATGGTAATCTTTGGTGTTTCTTTTGCTGTAAATCAAGAGTCCTATCATTTCTCATTAAGGTAACAATCCTTTAAATGTAAGAGTGAGCTCTTTATTTGTTTGCTTAAATACCATTGATTTATCACTTTTGATGTATTTTACTGGACATTTTTGACTATCATTTTAGAGTTTGAATCAATCATTTCCATACTTTTTTTTTTAATACGGCCTTGCCCTAGCGGCTTGACTCAGTGGGTAGAGTGTCTGAAGGCCTGTGGACTTAGGGGTCCAGGCTTTAATTCCCAGTCAAGGGCATGGCTCCCTTGGTTGCAGACTTGATCCTAGGGCACGTGCAGGAGGCAACCAATCGATGTGCCTCTCTCACATCTATATTTCTCTTTTTCTCTTTCTCTATCTGTCCCCCTCCTTTCTACTCTCTCTAATAATCAATGGAAAAATATCCTCTGGTGAGAGTTGAGAGAGAGAGAGAGAGAGAGAGAGAGAGAGAGAGAGAGAGAGAGAAAGAGAGAAAAGGAGGAGGAGAAGAAGAAGAAGAAGAAAAGAAATATTGCCTTAAAGGATCTAATAGTAATAAAATGATTAAAAAATTTTTATTAAATTAAAATTTTTCATTAGAGATATAAATATTCTATTCTGGCTTACTTTTTTCTCCTGAGATAATCACAAACTGGATACCTCCTCTTTACATACTCAGTGATATTATTTCTTCCTTAAACCAGATCCAGGGATGGAGTGTATAAAATGCTAAGTTAAACTATAGATATGTAAAATTTCATTGTTGTATGATAATGTTTCTGCATTGTACCAAAGACAAAAAAAAAAGCAAGTGACTTCCAGTGAAAAATAAACTTGCTACATTTTAATAAATATTTTATTGATTAACCTTTTTTATAAGAATATTTTGATTGAATAACTAAAACCTCTTTTCTTCACATTCTAATGGTTAGCTGGCTGTGTCACCTTATTTAATCTTTTTCTGCTTAAGTTTTCCCCTTTGTAAAATAAAGTACTCCCATCAGAGTTAAGTAAGATTTTTTTCCAGTTGATTTTTCCCTTCTCTAGTTTCCACCTCTTTCTAATTTTATTTCATACACAAGTCAAAGTTTACTTTCCTAAAATGCCTATGGCCTTATCACTCTCCAGCTTTGGTAACAATTTTGATTCTCTTATTGCCGAAAGAATACAATTCAGACTCCCCCTTCTGACATTCAAGTTCTAATTTCAAATCTAATTTACCCTCATGTATTCAACTACTCACTGACTCATTGAGTAAGCCCCTGTCAATCGGAACCATATGCCAGTCTCAAGGTGCAGCTAGCTCATCGTTATATTTTGAGTTTCGCATCTCTTTGTCTGGAGCACTCTCAAATACATGCTTCTTAGTCGTTTGGAAACCATTCCTAGTCCGGGCATCTCCTCCATATAGGCTCCCATGACTTCCCAGGCTGATCTCCCAGAGTTCAGAATTCACACCACACGGCATTTGTACTCTCTTAATGCACTTAATCCTGTTCTCACTCATATTCTATGTAGACGAGGCGAGATCCATGTCTATATCACTTAACTGGAATTTTTCAGGGCAGGGCCTAGATTGCATTTTATTAGGAATTCCTCCCCTGCCCCCTGTAAGATTGTTGATTAGGGGGACATTGTGGCATAATAGAAAGAACAGGAATTTGAGTTAAAGAAAAAGGCTTGAAGACTGGATTCAATAGTGTTTGACCCTGAGCAAGTTAACCTATAGGAATCCCAGGTTTCTCATTTTGTAACAAGGGTGATATTGTTATCTCCTATTGAGGCTGGTGCAAGGGTTAGCAATAGTGCGTGTAAAACACGGATCACGTGCCTGGATGTAGTAGCTGCTGAGTAAACATTTGCACCTTTGCTTTATGGAATGAAGCATATTTCATCGTTAGCCACATAAGCGATGGGAGTTCATGTGAGGGGGATCACTGCAGATATGCTGGCAGAGTTCACTTTTGAACAGCAGATCGCATGTGTTGTCTTGAGGAAAAGAATTGCCACGGCCTTTGTGATGATGTCCTCATTACGTGATGGGCACAGATGAGCGGTTCCCTTGTTCGCATATGTCAACCACTTCCTCTCTGAAATCCCCTCTCAGCAGTGCTGCCGGGCCGTGGGTGGACAATAGATGAATGGCACAGCAGTCAGCAAAGAAGACTGATACCACCTTCACCGATTACGTAGTTGGTTTATTTATTCATTTGCAAAGCAACAAGTATTTGAAAGCTTTAACCAGGTGCTGATCTTGCTGGTAGCGTCCAATATTGAACCAGAAACCCTCTCGATGAATTTACAGTTTGGGGCAGGAAGAATCAATATATACACACATGGTTATGAAATAAAAGGGGCCTGGATAAAGGCATTAAGGTTCTGGTTTAGTCGCAACCTTGGAGCAAAACTCAAGTGGTGGCCCCAAAGGAAAATTGCGCCTTACAATGTTGCATCCCCAAAGGTGAGCCCTGTTCTCCTCATGGCTGGGAGTTTGAATTGCTGAAGTAATGTCAGAATGTATTTAGACTGATGGAAAGGAAATTGGGATTATCCTCAAGCCCGTGTATTTATTAAAATGCTGATTAAAATACATACATATAAATGAAATCATTTTTTTCTCAACCAAGTTCCTCACAATGAAAAATTACACCTGTAACTCAAATTGGCCACCCATTTAAAAGAGCATAGATTTCCCTCTGTACTTCATATTTTTTTCCTTAGGTAAGCTTACATAGAAAGATAAGCGTAACACTCAAAGTCTGGATATCTGTTTTTGAATAAAGGGATTCCAGAATTCTGCTGTAGAACAATGCAGGCAGGTCTCTCCTTTTTATGTTTATTAAAATACATACTTCAGCTTTTATCTGAGTGCAGTTTGGTAAATGCCACCAGTTCGGTTCAGATTGTATTGTCACAGCGTTATGGTTCTGATAGCACTGGGCATTCCTTCCTGTTAGTTTGTTCTGCTGCTTTCAAGAATGGTATTTAATCAGTGTCCTCGCTCATTTGATGTGTCTCCCTTATAGATCCCTTCCACCGGAGAGGACGACCAAGTCTCCTCACGGCTGACAGTCGTCCAGGGGATTCGCCACTGATCACATCCAATTTGGGGGAAATTTTGACCTTTCACACATTCTTTTACATAATTATTTCGGCGGGGGGGAGAGATGAAGCAAAGTAGATTTTGATGGAGCCCAGTGAATGGCACACAGTAGGTACTCAGTATGTTTTAAAAATAAATAAATAAATAAATAAATGAAACAAAGTATTTACTCTGTTAATTCCCTGAAACGTGCTTATTTCAAAGTATCAGTTGTCATAATAATACAGTGGTACTGCGAATGGGGTGTCTCGTGTTGGAAAAACTACAATATTTTTTAAGGATTTCCTACTAGAAAGAAGAAATTATAATAAAGGCAAAGAAAACATTGCATTCTGGCTAGAAACTTGTTTCCAAAATATCATCTCAGAAGACCTAAGTTAGGATTTTCCACTTAGTCGCATCCCTCCCAGATCACACACCCTACCAGAGGGTTATAAAAAAAAAAGAAAAGTAGTATTATGTAAAATAATGTAGCCTTTTATGCTAAGCACAGTTTGGTTGTGAGAACTGCAGAGTGTCACGTTTTATGTACTAACCTGGTGATCCTGAAGAGTAGTGTGCTGATAGTAAAGAGTAGGGCCCTCCCAGGAACAAATGACGTGACAAGATGCATATACACTTTCCTCCTCCTCCTCACATTTTCTTTTGCGATTGTTTGTGTACATGGAGGAGTATTTGCATTAGTTAATTATTTCTTTTCCTACTTTTTTGTCACCTTTCTGTGTGCCTAGTGAAGCTTGCCGTGCATTATTTAGGCCTGAACGGAAGGTTAATGTCATTGCAGCCAGCCAAACTTGACGTACCCCGATATAGCTTTGTGCGGGAGGCACCTATGGCTTGATAGCTGTGTGAAACTGTTGCCTACAGAGATGGGCTCTTGACACTGTCTGCCAGCCTGAGGCTGCCTGCTTTGTGTCTGCTTTAATTGAAAATTAATAGTTAGGGGGTT